>NC_056442.1:41205168-41440168 GCF_018296145.1 Oncorhynchus tshawytscha
GATGGGGCACTCAAAGGGCTTCTCGTCTGAGTGGGACAGCTTGTGACGGTTCAGGTGGTAGACGTCTCGGAAGGCCTTGCCACACATCTCACAGCCGTGGTTCTTCTTCACTGGCTTGGCAGGCTTCTTGGGCTGGCTCTGCTGCTGATGATGATGGTGCTGCTGTTGATGCTGGTGCTGCTGCTGGGGCACCATGGTGGGAGACATGATGCTGGAGCCCGTGGAGGCTGAGGTTGTGGCCGTGGTGAGGATGCCAGCGATGGTGGAGATGTAAGAGGGCTGCCCGCCGCTGTTCTCGCGCTGTGGCACTGTGGAGATCATGGGCACCATGGTGGGTGCTGTCTGTGTCTTCTTGGGACGAGACACCATCTTGACGCCCGTATGGCAGGACTCGTGCCGTCTGAGATGGTAGCTGTCCCGGAAGGCCTTGTTGCAGTAGCCGCAGATGAAAGGCGTTTTGGACTTGGGCTCTTTCTTCACCACTACAACGGGACCACCGCCGCCACCGCCTCCTCCTCCTCCGCCGCCTCCCCCTGTCCCACTGGCCACATTATCCTTGAGGAGCTCTGCGAC
Organism: Oncorhynchus tshawytscha; assembly: GCF_018296145.1. NCBI lineage: Eukaryota > Metazoa > Chordata > Actinopteri > Salmoniformes > Salmonidae > Oncorhynchus > Oncorhynchus tshawytscha. The sequence continues at coordinate 41,205,742 of NC_056442.1, forward strand.
ACTGACCGGGGGCTTCTGGTCCAAGAGGATGGGCATCACAGGTTTCTGGTCCACAGGTTCTGGTCCTCCTGACTGGAGGAGAGGCAGCAAGCTGTTCTGGGCCACCTGGTGCTGGTGATGCAGGGCTTCATTGGCCTGCTGGAAGGACAACACAAAGACAGCCATGTAGAAGCACATCAGTACACAGTCTACAGTGTCAGTCACACCGTCAAAGCTACTACAGCTGCATGTAGCAGAGAGAGAAAGTGAGAGAGACCTGTTTCTGACTGCTCCAGAGAGTTGAAACGGACTGCCTTGTCAGCAGAACTACCCCTGTTTCCAAGATAAGGATGACAGTAAAACAGAACTTCTCATTTTTAAAAGAATTGAGCAGAGAATGACAATTGGATTCACTTTTCTTATTTGAAGAGTCCATTTGGTTGTCAGCTTCCATTTACAGATGTTGTTGATTTCACGAACTAAGCTATACTACTCAAACGCTTTTCTGGTGATATCTAAGGGTAGCCTTGTGGGTGACGTTGAGGTTTATAAAGAGGCTGCTCAATTTATGCCATTATTCATTTAAGTAGGCAAGTCAGTTAAGAACAAATTCTTATTTACAATTGACTGCCTACACCGGCCAAGCCCCCGGCGACACTGGGCGCCGCCCTATGGGACTCCCAATCACAGCCAGGTGTGATACAGCCTGGAATCAAACCACGGTGTCTGTAGTGACGCCTCTCGCACTGAGATGCAGTGCCTTAGACAGCTGCGCCACTCGGAAGCCCCCCAAAAAATAACAATTATTCCAAGTCTTCCCCTGTGCCATTCAGGCAGCTAAGTAACTACTACTACAACCCCAGCCCTGTCAGCATGAATGCTGCGTTCTAAGAGGAAGGACAGGCTTTAAAAAGAGGGACATCCATTAATTTACCAGAAATAGAAAGGGAGCCATTTCCAGCCAGGGCATCCGAGCCTCTCAGAAAAAACACAAGTGCAGCCCTGATGAATGTGGTGTGAGAAGAGGGTTAGGAGGGGAGAAGAGGGTTAGGAGGCAGCTGTTCAAGGTGCACACAGGAGAGGATTTAAACTCTGAGATTTGAGCTCAGTGGGTGATGTAGTCAGTTATGTCGTGCCAGAATGACATGAACAATATACAGTACACCAACGTACCCCTGACCAACTACACACATACAATGAAGACAGGTTTGTTTCACTTTGTAGATTTACGCCTCTTGACCTTTTCGCCAAATCTCAAGTTGTATTTTTTTTAACTATGAAGACTAAATCTAGAATTGTACAAAAATATTCAACTCGAGATCTGCTCAAACGAATCCATCAAAGATACACAAGTAACCTTAGTGCTGCTTTTGATACCATCGATCACCACATTCTTTTGGAGAGATTGGAAACCCAAATTAGTCTAAACGGGCAAGTTCAGGCCTGGTTCAGATCTAATCTGTCGGAAAGATATCAGTTTGTCTCTGTGGATGGTTTGTCCTCTGACAAATCAACTGTAAATTGCGGTGTTTCTCAAGGTTCCGTTTTAAGACCACTATTGTTTTCACTATATATTTTACCTCTTGGTAAGGTCATTCGGAAACATAATGTTAACTTTCACTGCTATGAGGATGACACACAGCTGTACATTTCAATGAAACATGGTGAAGCTTCAAAATTGCTCGTATTTCAGACATAATGAAGTGGATGGCTGCAAACGTTCTACTTTTAAACTCGGACAAAACAGAGATGCTTGTTCTAGGTCCCAAGAAACAATGAGATCTTCTGTTGAACTTGACAATTAATCTTAATGGTTGTACAGTCGTCTCAAATAAAACTGTGAAGGACCTCGGCGTTACTCTGTACCCTGATCTCTTTTTTGACGAACATATCAAGGCTATTTCAAGGACAGCTTTTTTCCATCTACGTAACATTGCAATAATCAGAAACTTTGTCCAAAAATGATGCAGAAAAATTAATCCATGCTTTTGTTACTTCTAGGTTAGACTACCCAAATTGGTCTACATGGACAAGTTCTGGCCTGGTTCAGATCTAATCTGTCGGAAAGATATCAGTTTGTCTCTGTGAATGGTTTGTCCTCTCTACTTTCCGGCTACCCGGATAAAGCACTAAATAAACTTCAGTTAGTGCTAAACACAGCTGCTAGAATCCTGACTAGAACCAAAAAATGTGATCGTATTACTCCAGTGCTAGCCTCTCTACACTGGCTTCATGTTAATATTTAGGCAAGGGCTGATTTCAAGGTTTTACTGCTAACCTACAAAGCATTACATGGGCTTGTTCCTACCTATCTTTCCGATTTGGTCCTGCCGTACATACCTACACGTACGCTACGGTCACAAGACCGCTACGCTACGGTCACAAGACTCCTTACTGTCCCTAGAATTTCTAAGCAAACAGCTGGAGGCAGGGCTTTCTCCTATAGTGCTCCATTTTTATGGAATGGTCTGCCTACCCATGTGAGAGACGCAGACTCTGTCTCAACCTTTAAGTCTTTATTGAAGACTCATCTCTTCAGTCGGTCATATTAGTAGTCTGGCCCAGGAGTGTGAAGGTGAACGGAAAAGCTCTGGAGCAACGAACCACCCTTGCTGTATCTGCCTGGCCGGTTCCCCTCTTTCCACTGGGATTCTCTGCCTCTAACCCTATTACAGGGGCTGAGTCACTGGCTTACTGGTGCTCTTCCATGCTGTCCCTAGGAGGGGTGCGTCACTTGAGTGGGTTGAGTCACTGACGTGATCTTCCTGTCTGGGTTGGCGCCCCCCCCCCCTTGGGTTGTGCCGTGGCAGAGATCTTTGTGGGCTATAGTCCGCCTTGTATCAGGATGGTAGGTTGGTGGTTGAAGATATCCCTCTAGTGGTGTGGGGGCTGTGCTTCGGCAAAGTGGGTGGGGTTATATCCTTCCTGTTTGGCCCTGTCCGGGGGTCTCATCGGATGGGGCCAGTGTCTCCTGACCCCTCCTGTCTCAGCCTCCAGTATTTATGCGTCGGGGGCTAGGGTCAGTCTGTTATATCTGGAGTACTTCTCCTGTCTTATCCGGTGCGAATTGAATTTACTCTCGCTCTTTCTCAGGACTACCTGGCATGAAGACTCCTTGCCGTCCCCAGTCCACCGGACGGACGTGCTACCTGTCCCAGACCTGCTGTTTTCAACTCTCTAGAGACAGCAGGAGAGGTAGAGATACTCTCAATGATTGGCTATGAAAAGCCAACTGACATTTACTCCTGAGATGCTGACTTGTTGCACCCACGACAACTACTGTGATTATTATCATTTGACCATGTTGGCCATTTATGAACATTTGAACATCTTGGCCATGTTCTGTTATAATCTCCAACCGGCACAGCCAGAAGAGGACTGGCCACCCCTCATGGCCTGGTTCCTCTCTAGGTTTTGGCCTTTCTTTTGGAGTTTTTCCTAGCCACTGTGCTTCTACACCTGCATTGCTTGCTGTTTGGGGTTTTAGGCTGGGTTTCTATACAGCACTTTGAGATATCAGCTGATGTAAGAAGGGCTATATAAATACATTTGATTTGAACAGGCTGTCTACACACACACACACACACACACACACACACACACACACCTCCCTGCCACTCAATAATCTAAATCTGTTGCATGTAAGGTGATCTTTTTTTCCTCCTCTACTGGTACAGCATCTGGAACGGGACAACCTGTGTGTTAGCTAACTATACCTAATAAAAAAAACATTAGCTGGAGCACCCCCAGAGAAAATTAAATAATGTAGTGCTGACTAACAGAAAACAAACTAAAATAGAGAAAAACAGTCACGCACACACACTCCCAGGAATTTATTGGGTAAAATACCAATGTTTCAGCATCAGGGTGGGTCATTTCATTAGATGTTCAGTAGTCTTATGGCTTGTGGGTAGAAGCTGTTAAGAATCCTCTTGGACCTAGACAAGGAGCTCCAGTACCGCTTGCCGTGTGGTAGCAGAGAGAACAGTTTATGGACTAGGGTGGCTGGAGTCTTTGACAATGTTTAGGCCCTTCCTGATACCGCCTAGTATAGATGTCCTGGATGGCAGGAAGCTTGGCCCCAGTGATGTACTGGGCCGTACACACTACCCTCTGTAGGGCCTTGCTCGGCCTCCAACCTCAGTTGCCATACCAGGCAGTAATGCAACCAGTCAGAATTATCTCGATGGTGCAGCTGTAGAACCTTTTGAGTATCTGGGGACCCATGCCAAATCTTTTGGCAAACGTACAACCGCTGGATTTGGTTTTGTCATGCCCTCTTCGCCTGTCTTGGTGTGCTTGGACCATGTTGGCTGTTGGTGATATGAACACCAAGGAACTTAAAGCTCTCAACCTGCTCTACTACAGCCCTGTCGATGAGAATGGGGGTGTGCTCAGTCCTCCTTTTCCTGTAGTCCACAATTATCTCCTTAGTCTGGACCATGTTGAGAGAGAGGTTGTTGTCCTGGCATCTGACCTCCTCCCTATAAGCTGTCTCGTCGTTGATCAAGCCTACCACTGTTGTGTCATCAGCAAACTTAATGATGGTGTTGGAGTCGTGCCTGGCCGTGCAGTCATGAGTGAACAGCGAGTACAGGAGGGTACAGAGCATTCACCCCTGAGGGGCCCCCGTGTCCAGGATCTGAGTGGCTGAGGTGTTGTTACCTACCCTTACCACCTGGGGGAGGCCCATCAGGAAGTCCAGGATCCAGTTGCTGAGGGAGATATTTAGTCCCAGGGTCCTTAGCTTAGTAATGAGCTTGGAGGTCACTATGGTGTTGAACACGGAGCTGTAGTCAATGAATAGCATTCTCACATTGGTATTCCTTTTGTCCGGGTGGGAAAGGCAGTGTGGAGTGCAATGAAGATTGCATCATCTGTGGATCTGTTGGGGCGGTATGCAAATTGGAGTGGGTCTAGGGTTTCTGGGATAATGGTGTTGATGTGAGCCATGACCCGACTTTCAAAGCACTTCATGGCTACAGACGCGAGTGTTACGGGTCATTCAGGCAGGTTACCTTAGTGTTCTTGGGCACAGGGACTATTGTGGTCTGCTTGAAACATGTTTGTATTACAGACTCAGACAGGGACAGCCTTGTGTATGTTGACCTGTTTAAAGGTCTTGCTCACATTGGCCACGGAGAGCGTGATCATACAGTTGTCCAGAACAGCTAATGCTCTCATGCATGTTTCAGTGTTACTTGCCTTGAAGCAAACATAGAAGTAGTTTAGGTTGTCTGGTAGGCTCGTGTCACTGGGCAGCTCTCAGCATCAGAGCCGGTCGGTGTAGTACGATTAGAGCTTAGTCTTGTATTGATGCTTTGCCCGTTTGATGGTTCGTCAGAGGGCATAGCGGGATTTTTTTTATAAGCTTCCAGGTTAGAGTCCTGCTTCTTGAAAGCGGCAGATCTACACTTTAGCTCAGTGTGGATGTCATCCATGACTTCTGGTTGGGGTATGTACGTACAGTCACTGTGGGGACGACATTGTCGATGCACTTATTGATGAAGCCAGTGACTGATGTGGTGTACTCCTCAATACCATCAGAAGAATCCTGGAACATGTTCCAGTCTGTGACAGCGTAGCATCTGCTTCATCTGATCACTTTTTTATTGACCAAGTCACTGGTGCTTTCTGCTTTAATTTTTGCTTGTAAGCAGGAGTCAGGAGGATATAATTATGGTCAGATTTGCCAAATGGAGGGCAAGGGAAAGCTTTGTATGCGTCTCTGTGTGGAGTAAAGGTGATCTAGAGTTCTTTCCCTCTGGTTGCACATTTAACGTGCTGAAATTATTGAATGACGGGGATGAGGGCCTGTTCGGGTGTCTGGAGTAAATCCCTCTCATCCGGCTCATTAAAGAGAAATTCTTAGTCAAGTTTAAGGTAATAGCTGTTCTGATTTCTAGAAGCTCTTTTCGGTCTTAAGACACAGTAGTAGCAACATTATGTACAAAATAAGTTACATTTAAAAAATAAATTAAAAAATAGCATGGTTGGTTAAGGGCCCATAAAACAGCAGAAATCCCCTCTGGCACCATCTTTTATTTGATTTTGGGGGTGTAAACACTGTCCAGAATGGTTGCTTTGACCAATTGGACAAGTTCAGGTAGTTTCTCATCTACTTCAACATTTCCTCCAATGTTATGCCTCCTGGACACGGTATCATCTGCAATGACGAGCAGACTCTTTACTATCCAGTGCCGCTTTGAATGGCAGTAACAGAACCTACCAATGCTAATTGTTTGAAATGAAACTTGTGTTGTGCCTCAGTACGTGTTGTATAAGCAGCATGTTACATCTGCTATAACTATCCCTTTTGGAGCAATTTCACACCACCTTTATGTGGTGCTGTGGGTGCAGGCTGGTTGAGGCATCAAACTCTCAAACTAATTACACCCCCCCCGAATCACATTCATCCCACTGGCTTATGTAACCTACTACAACCATACGTAAATAAAACATTATTTGGGCCTCCCGGGTGGCGCAGTGGCCCAGTGTTCCACCAGAGACTCTGGGTTCGCGCCCAGGCTCTATCGCAGCCGGCCGCGACCGGGAGGTCCGTGGGGCGACGCACAATTGGCCTAGCGTCGTCCGGGTTAGGGAGGGTTTGGCCGGTAGGGATATCCTTGTCTCATCGCGCACTAGCGACTCCTGTGGCGGGCCGGGCGCAGTGCACGCTAACCATGTCGCCAGGTGCAGGTGTTTCCTCCGACACATTGGTGCGGCTGGCTTCCAGGTTGGATACGCACTGTGTTAAGAAGCAGTGCGGCTTGGTTGGGTTGTGTTTGAGGGCGCAAGGCTTTCGACCTTCGTCTCTCCCGAGCCCGTACGGGAGTTGTAGCGATGAGACAAGATAGTAGCTACTAAAACAATTGGATACCACGAAATTGGGGAGAAAAAGTGGTAAAATTCACAAACACACAAAAAAAAAACATTACAACATTTAAATATTTCATTTAACAAATACTAACTCAGGAAATGTTTCAATAATCACCTACTAATAATCATACACTACCCAAAATGTTGCTGATTGTCTATTGTTTTGTAGTGGTTGAAAAACATATAGCAGTGTAATGAAAACTGACAAGATAGCAAAACAATGACCCAACACTGGTAGCTAATAGAGCAGTGTACAGAGGACATCTGCAGCTGCTGGCATTGTCCAATTGGTCACGGCAGCCCCCAAAGAACGGGTGGGGGGGGGGGGGGTTTATGAATATTTTTGGTTGGTGCGTGAATAGAGTTTCACATTGTACCCAGCAACCTTACAACGGGCAAACCAAAGACACCACGATTGAAACGACCTTGTTATTTTCTGTAATCACCATAGGGCAGGGTTAAAGAGCTGACCCCTGGGCTTTCAGGTTCAGCCAAGCATCCCAATACGGTCAGCCAGGCAGGCAGGGGATGGTTGTCTGGGCTGGGGGAGTCGGGAAAAATCCCAAATTGTGTTCCTTTTTCTTTATGCTCTTTTGTGGAGCCGTAGAAGACACAAATCCAAGCAGTGATGCACTTACGACCCTCAGGGGGGCCTTTGTGACACCAGTCCTGCCTGATTTGGGGATTCTGTTCAGCTGGCGGCCGCTGCAGACTGCTTAGTGAGGCAGCCGTGCTTTGGGGAATGGGAGAAAAACAGGGTTAAGTCACAGGGTGTCGAGTCCCCTTTTTGTCCTCCGTCCGCACTGAAGTTGGATCCAGACTGGAATTCTTACTACCATTAGCATTTTTTCTAGCTGTGTGTGTATGTGTGTGTGTGTGTGAGACAGCAAGGCTCTCAGACTCAGACGCATCGGGAGCTGAAGCCCGCTGTGCCTTCACGCTGCTCTGATGATTTTGATACAAATTCGCTCTGAAGGCTGAGGTCATTCCCAGATAAATAGTGCTGAAACAGAGTGGGGGCGTGGAAAACAACAAAAACATACAGAACATATAAAAGCAGCCTGTTCTGTTAATTCAGTCAGAGATGTGGGGCGGGGCTTTACAATGGAGAAGTATCTCATTGACCACAATGCTAATCTGTTTAGATATCAGACAAGGCCCCCAAGAACACAGCTTGCCATTTGCTCAGATAAGAAGTGCCCAATTTATTTTATGATCACAGAAACAGTAATAGTTCAAATATATTGGTATTGCTTGTGTTCTCACAAAACTTGAAAAACATACTCAGGCACCAATGAGATCTGAGTGTTAACTCTGAAACCAGGACTAAGACCTTGACTACATACTTTGTTCTACCTATGTTTTGAGGGCTTGGTTGGGGTCGTGTCATGTGCAGAAAAAGAAATGTTCACAGGTTACAGGGATTTTACTGTGGAGGATATGAACTTACTCTGATCCCTGTGTAGTAGTCCCTACGTGGATTCCCTGGAACCATGGGACCTACAGAAGACTAATACAAAAGAAAAGGAAAATACTGGGTTTGTTAATAAAATTTTAACATTAACAGTAAAACAAAACCCTATTACGTATTGTCTTAGGGGAATCCTAAAACATAGGTTTGTCCTAAAATCGTGAGAAAAGAAATTAGTCATCTTCATCTGATTCAGGAGGATTACGAGAACACTATTATTGAGAACTGCATAGCTTGACAAACCCCCCCCCACACCAAGCATAACTTCCGACACTTACAGAACAGTAACAAGTGACGCACAGCCTCATTAGATGCTTTATCAAATCCAGCGAATCAAATGGAACCTCCAAATAACAACTACTTAGTTTCCATTTTCCTCCACTGCTCCATCACACCAGCTTCAGGTATTTGTGCCTTGTTAGCCACAAAATAAAACCATTATCAAGGGTCCTTGGCTCATGCCAATTAACTGGCAGCAGCTGCACCTCTCCAGCGCTGAGGGAACAGAGCCTACCGGCCTACCACTACGGCTGCAATATGATTAGGCGGAGTAGGGAAGGGGAAAAAAACAAGTGGCAAGTGGTTTGAGGACATACATTTTCAACACTGGTGTTCACATTTGACCTGGGATTGGGACACTACGCAGTAGGCCATTTGAGATGTTGTGAATAAGGGTCTTCAAAAAGGTCCAATTCATCTAACAACTTAACTGTCACTGCATTTTGTAATGCACACCCCAGGTGTAATGGGAAGAGAGCCATTTTCAAGATCTAGCTGACACACTTGACTTAATTCCCAATGTTTATGTAATGTCTACAATCTATGAATTTAGTGTACCTGGCAAGTTGACTGCATTCATGTTTTCTTCCTCCAAAAGGCACTTTATGCTGTTTTACCCCCTTCATATGTATATGAGTGGCAGGTAGCCTAGTGGTTAGAGCGTTGGGCCAGTAACCAAAAGGTTGCTGGATCGAGTCCCCAAGCTGACAAGGTAAAGATCTGTCCTTCTGCCCCTGAATAAGGCAGTTAACACACTGTTTCCCAGTAGGCCATCACTGTAAATTAGAATGTGTTCTTAACTGACTTGCCTAGTTAAATAAAAAATAAATCTACTGTATTCTAGTCAGGGCTCCTCCTATATAACTATTGCTGTACACATTTTCTCATATACTGTCCATACACATAACTCATCCTGATATTTCTTCATTCCATTCTTTTAATTTGTTAGGTACTGTTGGTGCTAGAAACACAAGCATTTCGCTGCACCTGCAATAACATCTGCTAAATATGTGTACACGTTTTTATCAGATGTTTAACATCTTGTTACAAGCACACATTAGTAAATACTACAATTCCTCTGCATGGACATAGTGCAACAAGAGGATAGGTTTTTACATGGACAACTTTTCACCTACTGCCAGAGGGTAGGAAAAGCATTTTGCAACTGATGCAAGTTGTGCATTGCTAAAAATGCTGTAACCATGTCCAGAAATTCTGAATATGTATAAATTGGATGGATATAGGTACTTAATAAAATGGTAAATACTATCCCTATTCCTGGATTTGCAATTTAAATCGCACCAAAGGCAGACAACTAAGGATATGAATATCCTCCGCGAGCTGCCTAATAGAAATCTCAGACATATGGCAGACGGGTTACAAATTATCAGTAGTGCAAGAATTAGCTATCATCTTGGCTGCAGATTACTGCATAGTTTGAATTCTTTCTCCAACCCGCGGTTACATATTTTGGGACGAGGAAAAGGGGGGAAATGTTAGAATCGGAAGTGCGGGGTATTCCCTCCTCGTGCCCGGCACGTATACAAGTGCGATTTGCTGAAAGTAGAACATCATTCAAATCCTATCAAAATGTGTAAACAAAATCACTGACTGCAAAAAAAATAAAAATAAAAAAATAACAGTTTTCATGCCACATTTACTCGCTAGCTAGCATGGCTCGCCGCTGGAGGTGGATTGTTCTCGTTCTTTGAGGCTAGCTACAACTAGCTGGCTAGCATCCTACCTAACAAACGCGCGGCCATGATCACTTGCTAGCTTGCTTAGTTTTTATATTTAACTAAATGGGGCCCATTCCAATGTATCCGGTATTTACAATAAACATGCATTAGCGGATTTTGATTAAAGTATGCAAACAATTTACAAGAACTGGGGGGGGCATCCAGATCCCCTCCTCTCTCTCTCTCTCTCTAGCGTCATCCATATACCTCACAGCTGGAAGTCTGGGATTGATGTAGTGAGCTAGCGAGCTAACGTTAGCTCTTTCAGCGGATTGCTCATAGGCTAGCCAATATTAGCTAACTAGCTAACGCTACCATTGTTTTGCTTGAATAGTTTTACTAGAAATCCACGTTTAAAATCACCATTAGCAACGGTGCATTAGACATCTAGTAACATTTAGATGTAGTTAATCAAATTTACCACTCTGATTACACTTACCTGGAATAAAAATGTACTCCAGCTCGGTTCCATTGCAACACTTAAAATCTGCAGGAAACCTAGACGGAATCTACAACAAAGCAGCTAAACATGGCAGCTGCTACAACTTCCTGTAACCCTCCGGGCTGAACCATTTCTAGTCGACGTTTATGGACGTTAGAGATTTATCAGAAATGAACATAGTGTAAATTGGCTTGTATTAAAATATTGTGACTGTAAAATGTGTTTCTAATACGTATGTATTGGGAAACTATTGAATGGTATATGATGTGGCGCGATGTGGCGCGTATAAATACACACAAAATATGATCGACATGGAACGTGTTCCCCCATTTGTCGTGCTTAACTAGTCCATTGGAGCGCCTTCCAGAGATGGCATAAAAGTACATTTTCAATATGCCATCGTCAAATATGGTTACTGATTGTGCCTGTATTTATCATTACATTATGTTACAACACAAACACAAGGAGAAAAGCAACATGTTGTTTCTATACAGTTTAGTTACTATTTGTCAACCCCTTGAAATCAAATTTTAAGAAATCCTTTCAAGATTTGCTTGGATTGCAAAATATTGACCTCCAGACACAAATGCTTGCATAACACAATTAGGATGCAACATATGCATAACATTCATTAATATACAAATGTCCTCAGAACCTACCTTCATCGTCCATTATCTGATAACCACCATGGCCTTGCTCTAATACTGTAATAATGTAATGATGAATCACTTACATAGATAGACGTATATAATAATCACTTAACCACAGCACTCACTTCAAATTAAATCAGTAAAACAAAAAAACTTAGATTTTTTTTCCAGATTGCATTTGGTTACTGCCATATGTTGCTCTCAGGAAAAAAAGAGAATTGGGAAGATTCCAACCCTAAACAGGAATGTCGTAAAACGTAAATGTATCACTTCCCAGTGAATATACAATTAGAAATCAATGCACACACTCAATAGTTCACAGAAAACCCAAACAGATTTCCACACACAGTGATTGACACCCATTCAAATCAATGATTTGGTCATGCAGCCCAGGGTTTGGCCATCCAACTCAAGTATTGCAAGTCAGACACAATCAAATTTGTGGACATACAATTGAGAAGTTTAAACGATTAAAGGCCCAGTGCAGTCAAAAACATGATTTGCCTATGTTTTATATATATATATGTCCAGGCTGTGTCTGGTGAGGCAGGTAGCCTAGTGGTTAGATTGTTGGACTAATAACCAAAAGGTCACAAGATCAAATCTCCAAGCTGACAAGGGAAAAAAAACAGTTAACTCCCTGTTCCTAGGCTGTCATTGAAAATAAGACTTTGTTCTTAACTGACTTGACTAGTTAAATAAATATGTTTGGAATAATACTGTGAAATTATGATATTGCCCTTTCAGTGTAAGAGCTAGCTGAAAAGACTGCCTGAAATTTCAGCCTGTTTTGTTGGGATAGAGTTTTGGCCTCCACGGTGACATCACACGGTGCTTAATTAGTTAATAGACCAATAAAGAAAGATAGTTCCAAACCTCTGCCAACAACAGCTAATTTTACCCCTCCCCACTCAGACTACTCCCAGACAGTCCTAGCAAAATGTTTGCTTGAGCATTTGCTTTTTGCTAAGAAGCTATTTTAATTTCTTATTGCCCATTTTCATTTAAAACAATCACAGTAAGGTACTTATTTCTTACCCAGAAAGGTTTTGATATTGAGATAAAAACGGCTCTATTGGCCCTTTAAACTGATCTATACATACTTAAACTGAAGTGGTACATGATCAACCATTACAGTAGGCACACGTGCTGTCTAGTCAATAGTGCAACACTTTATCTTGCGACACATTTGGTTATAAATTATTTCTGAGGCATCTACAGTATACAGGTCCTATAAAGGGTTTATTAATTATCAATGGTTTACACCTCTAGGCATGACAATGCTTAGTGCTTAGTTAGTCATTTCTGTCTTTGTCTTTCACAGATTGGTGTTTTTCAGAAAGCCAAAAGCTTTCTCAATATTCTCATTTAGATCAACAATTATTGATCATATTTGGCCCACTAGCATTGGCTGCACTGTAGTGTTTACATACAGTGCATTCAGAAAGAATTCAGGCCCCTTGACTTTTTTCACATTTTGTTACGTTACAGCCTTATTCTAAAATGTATTAAATTGTTATTTTCCTCATCAATCTACACACAATACCCCATAATGACAAAGTAAAATCAGGTTTTAAGAAATGTTTGCAAATTTAAAATATCACATTTACATAAGTATTCAGACCTTTTACTCAGTACTTTGTTGAAGCACCTTTGGCAGCAATTACAGCCTTAATAAGTCTTCTTGGGTATGACGCTACAAGCTAAAAAAAAAAGAGTTCAATCTTGGTTTTGTCAGACCGGAGAATCTTGTTTCTGAGAGTCTTTAGGGGCCTTTTGGCAAACTCCAAGCGGGCTGTCATGTGCCTTTTACTGAGGAGTGGCTTCTTTCTGGCCATTACCATAAAGGCCTGATTGGTGGAGTGCTGCAGAGATGGTTGCCCTTCTGGAAGGTTCTCCTGTCTCCACTTAGGAACTCTGGAGCTCTGTCAAAATGACCATCGGGTTCTTTGTCACCTCCCCGACCAAGGCCCTTCTCCCCCAATTGCTCAGTTTGGCCGGGTGGCCAGCTCTAGGAAGAGTCTTGGTGGTTCCAAACTTCTTCCATTTGAGAATGATGGCCACTGTGTTCTTGGGGACCTTCAATGCTGCAGAAATGTTTTGGTACCCTTCCCCAGGTCTGTGCGTCGACACAATCCTGTCTTGGAGCTCTACGGACAATTCCTTTGACCTCATGGCTTGGTTTTTGCTCTGACATGCACTGTCAACAGTTGGACCTTATATAGACAAGTGCATGCCTTTCCAAATAATGTCCAATCAATTGAATTTACCACAGGTGGACTCCAATCAAGCTGTAGAAACATCTCAGGATGATCAATGGAAACAGGTTGCACCTGAGATCAATTTCGATTCTCATAGCAAAGGAGCTGAAAACTATTTCTGTTTTGAATTTTTAATACATTTGTAAAAAATTCTAAAAACCTGTTCTGGCTTTGTCATTATGGGTATTGTGTGTAGATTGATGAGAAAATAAATAATTTAATCCATTTTAGAATAAGGCTGTAACGTAACAAAATGTGGGAAAAGTCAAGGGGTCTGAATACTTTCCGAATGCATTGTAATGACACACGGACGAGACCTAACCCAGCCTTTCAGCCCAACCACACAAAGTAACAATTGAATTCCTGCTCTCGCCAACTGCAGGGGAATGGTCCTCATGTCCTCTGTTCCAGAGCCACAGTGGGTGGACTACATCATGATGAAGCAGAGACACAGATGCTGCAGAGGATAATGAGGCTTGGTCTTTACATTGGATCCCATGATGGACATTCAAGTGGATGGATAGACTCTTAAAATACTTATTTTAATGGAGATACAACCTGTTCTGTGTGTTTCGTCTGTAGACTTGGATTGGATCCATACGTCATTGATGCAAGCTGCTTATAGTGTTTTCAGTATACCATTTGAAAGGATACCACAGTCCTGTTTCGTACAGACAGTTCCTGGAAGACAATTTTAGTGAACATTATGTATTGTGAGATTTTATCTCTGTGTCAGGTCTATAAGTGGATGGGGCAAAGCACTAAGACTAGAAGTCTCCAGAAAGAGAAATGCTGTAGTTATAACTGGTGAATATAAGCCTAAAACTGCTGGATGATTCCTCTAATTTTTCATCACATGTTATCACATTTCATTCAAAGATTGACTGAGCATAATCTGGAAAAGTGAGAAATGTTCAATCTTCCATTTCTCTAAATTGTATTTTTTAAACTGGCGAAGAGCAGAACCTTTGCATAAACTGGCATTGTTTTCCTTTTCCAGTTTGTTCCCTGCTGTTATTGTTTGACTATTCCCGGCTGTTCAGAAAAGGTGCCTCCCATTGTATTTTTAAATCTTTGTTAAACTGTACATTGGCTGCCTTTGTATCCCCACAGTACAATGAGAGTTTCAGATAAAGTGGATGAATATGTCTGGTCAGCCTATTTTCCCATATCAGGCTCAACACCGTTCATATCGTCCATTAAACAGAACTCATATTAATTATAGTCAATGCGGACTGCATGGCAAAGCATTTTTTACAGATTTGGGTTTGGAAAGAGACAAACGATCCAGAGGTGAGTGAATTTTTAACTATATTGTTAAGATTGTTGTTCTCTGTTTATGTTTTCAATTGTTATGATAAAGGGAAAGGAGGAAAAACCTTTTCTGCTGTTACAATTTCCTTTGCATTGTATCCCCCTCACTGATATGGGCATACTCTAGCATTATTCTGTATCAACAGCTGTTTGAGAAGTAATGAGATAATGAGTGACATTTTTTGTAAAATGATTTATTCAACCATCTTAGACCAGATAAGAAGTCATTTTCTCTCACTGTTTGCAAAACAGTAGAAAATGTTCCTTTACATACACTACCATTCAAAAGTTTGGGGTCACTTAGAAATGTTCTTGTTTTTGAAAGAAAAGCATGTGGGTGTCTAAATCATTCAGACTCTACTGTATTAGGTAGCAGTGCACTGAGAGGTTCTGATTCACACGCTTGTCCATTCTCAAACCTCCCCACCCCTTCCCCCAGGTTAAACCATGGGAGACTGGTCCATTCTCGGACGCTTCCTGTCCGAGGTGCAGAACCACTCCACAGTGATCAGCAAGATCTGGCTGACCATGCTGCTGATCTTTCGCATCCTGCTGGTGACCCTGGTGGGGGACGCGGTGTACAGCGATGAGCGGTCCAAGTTCACCTGCAACACCCTGCAGCCCGGCTGCAACAACGTCTGCTACGACACCTTCGCCCCCTTCTCACACCTGCGCTTCTGGGTCTTCCAGATCGTCTTGGTCTCCACGCTGTCCATCTTCTACATCGTTTACGCCCTGCACAAGATTGCTAAGGACGAGAAGCTGGAGATCCAGAGGGGGCAGGTGATGGCTGAGCGGACCTCGAGAGAAGGTCTTTGGGCAGCTGGGAAGGGAAGGGCTGGAGAACTTGGAGACTGATATGCCCACCTACTGCCCTGGGTACAGGGAGGAGTGGGTTGGTCAGGAAGCGGAGGGGGTGGAGCAGAGCCTGCTGGAGGAGGTCTATGGGGAGTTGGGAAGGGAAGGGCTGGAGAACTTGGAGACTGGTATGTCCACCTACTGCCCTGGGTACAGGGAGGAGTGGGTTGGTCAGGAAGCGGAGGGGGTGGAGCAGAGCCTGCTGGAGGAGGTCTATGGGGAGTTGGGGGAGGACCCCACTCAGCTCTCCAGCCAGGTGCTGCTCATCTACATCCTGCACGTGCTGCGCTCCGTCATGGAGATCACCTTCCTGGTGGGGCAGTACTACCTGTTTGGCTTCAAGGTGCCGCAACTGTACCGCTGCGAGACCTACCCCTGCCCCACCCGCACAGACTGCTTCGTGTCACGTGCCACTGAGAAGACCATCTTTCTCAACTTCATGTTCAGCATTAGCCTGGGCTGCTTTGTGCTCAACATCACAGAGCTGGGCTGGGTCTACATCTTCCGCATACTGTGCTCCACTTGCTCCACCTGCTTCCACCCTGAGAGGGACCCTGTGGGGCTGTACGACCACCACAACCCTCTGTTGCTGCAGCTCAAACATTCTCTGAGGGGCAGGCTGGTCCTGCAGACTCCCACTCCCATGGCCCAGGAGAAGGCTGGGGGCCACCTGCTCACTCATGTCCCAGCCATCACCTTTGAGACCGATTCTACTGTGGAGTGCACCTCCAAGAGGACTCCGGAAGAGAGGGACCGGGTTAAGGTTAAATTGGCAAACATGGCCAAGATGGGACGAACTAAGAAGTCTTGGCTGTGAACGGCCCATTCTGTGTGATTCTCAGATGTAGCATTTTCCACTTTTGAAACAACAAAGGGAAAGAGAGTTTATAGCATAGGTTGCTCAGATTGGGCATTTGGAGAATAAGAGTATACTCCTGATTCAGAAAGAAAGATTCAGCTTTGTCATCCATACCATAGCCTAAATTACATAAAGAACATTCAAACTGTTCCAGAGTTTCAAAAGACAGAGAAAAGTAAAACGTTTGCTGGAAAATTGTATACATTCAGTTTACAGTCATTATCTTCAGTCTGTTCACACATAAGTCCTACTGTACACAATCTCAGGGTTCTTCAATACAAACACACCTGTTTGATAAAACATGACACGTTTTCACATTCTAACAATGTTTGTAGGATACTTTTCAATAATTCCTTGTAATTGTTGAAATGCATAGCTGGCAGAGTAGTTTTGACCTGTGTGCAGACAGTCATTTATGTTGTCTAAAGGGACTTTGTCTCTTATAACATTATTATTTTCAGAATAATCTAATCTGATTGACTGGTGGGTAGTCAACTAACTATTTGTAGCATGTGTGCCTCTTTTTATTGATATTTGCATGGTATGTATGTGTATAGATCTTTAGCAATTAATGTTGAAATTATCGAAGAATAACTGAAATGTTTATAGTTGTGTCCCAATCTCAAATGCTCTCATATTTGCCCATAGAATTTCAAAAACGGCAGAATCAAACAGTAATGGAACAGTGACTTGTATTTCTCAGCCAGAAGTGTAAGAATTTTAGAAGAATGTAATTTCAACAATCAAATGTTGCACTGTTTGACAAGACAGTGTATGGAAAACCTGCATTTGAATGAGTTTAGTTTTTGACCACAAGAGGTCACTATAATACTTTAAGTTATCAAACAGGGTTGTGCTGATATCAAATGAACCACAGCCAAATAAATCATTTGTAATTAAGAGTAAGATTAAAAAAGACATGTATAACGTACTTTCTTGATTAAATACATTCTAAAATGTAAATATCTGTTTTTCTGAGTATGTAGTGCACATATCTGTGAGGATCAGACCCTTTTTTTCAATTTTCGCCTAAAATGACAAATCTAACTGCCTGTAGCTCAAGACCTGAAGCAAGGATATGCATATTCTTGATACCATTTGAAAGGAAACACTTTGAAGTTTGTGGAAATGTGAAATTAATGTTGGAGAATATAACACATTAGATCTGGTAAAAGATAATACAATAAAAAAAAAAATGTGTTTTTGTTGTTGTTGTATCATCATCTTTGAAATGCAAGAGAAAGGCCATAATGTATTATTCCAGCCCAGGTGCAATTTCGATTTTGGCCACTAGATGGCAGCAGTGCACGTGCAAAGTTTTAGACTGATCCAATGAACCATTGCATTACTGTTCAAAATGTTTTATCAAGACCCAAATGTTCCTAATTCGTTTATTAATACATTTTCAAGTTCATAAATGTGCACTCTCCTCAAACAATAGCATGGTATTATTTCACTGTAATAGCTACTGTAAATTGGAGAGTGCAGTTCGATTAACAAGAATTTAAGCTTTCTTCCCATATAAGACATGCCTATGTCCTGGGATTTTTTTTGTTACTTACAACCTCATGCTAATCACATTAGCCTATGTTAGCTCAACAGTTCTGCGGGGGGGACACCAATCCCGTGGAGGTTTAAAGGTTAAATGCAGCCATTTATATTTCAATATCAAATCATTTCTGGGTAACAATTAAGTAAATTACTGTAATACATTTCCACAAAAATAGCTTTTAAGCAAAACATGTTTCTCAAGCTAAAATTTTGCTAGGACTGTCTGGGAGTGGTCTGAGTGTGGAGAGGAAAACGGAAAACTAGCTGTTATTGGCAGAAAGTTTTGGTACTCTCTTAGAAGTTGGTGTGTAGATATGGGAAACACTCTTTTCAAGGCACTTCAATATCTAAGTTACTTTTTCGTAGCAGGTTAGGAGAATTCATGTTACAGGTTAGGAGACTGAGGTTAAGGTTAGGAAAAGGGTTAGCGAAAAAGCTCTCCTAACCTGCTACGAAATCTTTTCTGTATTGAAGTGCTGTGAAAAGAATGTGTCCCATGTAGATATAGTTCTTGTTCCTCTGTTCAGATGTTGCATGCATCCACCGCCAGCCAGCCAGGAGCCGCCAGAGCCGTCAGTCAGCCAGGCGATGCCAGAATCGCCCTTAACTCCGGAGCTGCTGGAGTTTCCCACCTGTCCGGCGCTGCCCGGAGTCTCCCGTCCATTCGGGACCCACTGCTAGGGTACCCAGTCGCCGCTCGTAAGAGGCCATGTGGGCGGTTGAGGTGGCGGACAAAAAACTGTGGTGAAGTGGGGTCCATGTCCCGCGCCAGAGTCGCCACCGCGGACAGACGCCCACCCAGACCCTCCCCTCCCCTATAGGTTCAAGTTTTGCGGGCGGAGTCCGCACCTTTGGGGGGGGGGGGTACTGTCACGTTCTGACCTTAGTTCCTTTGTTTTGTCTTTGTTTATATAGTCCGGGCGTGAGTTGGGGTGGGCAGTCTATGTTTGTTTTTCTATGTTTGATTTCTGTCTTCGGCCTAATGATCGAGAATCATACTTAGGTAGCCTTTTTCCACCTGTGTTTTGTGGGTGTTTATTTTCAGTCTTTGTGTGTCTGCACCAGATAGAACTGTTTCGGTTGTCACTTTGTTGTTTTGTATTTTTGAAGTGTTCAGTTTTTTATTAAAAAGATGAACATTAACCACGCTGCGCTTTGGTCCTCTCCTTCTTCCACTCAAGACAGCCGTTACAGATGTTGACATGATCAGTCCAATCAACGCTACTGTACATATAACGTGATTTGACTTAATTTTATCTGTGGCCAATGACCTTGAGCCTTCTTGGATGGGCCCTTGTAATGTAACTCTATGGCAGCACCCAAGGGGCTAGGATTTTCTAGCTCTACCCTTCGACTTGGAGGTGAAGTAGTGTCCCCATCAGTGACAGAACACTGAGCCAATCACGGCACAACGCTCCATATTTTCTGCTGGCTTGCCCCACCACCACAGAAAGCCCTGAGCTAAGCTGAAACACCTGCATTTAAGAGCTGCGTTACTCAAGAAAACAAAAAGAGACCATGTTTGTATGCAGCTTTATTAACTCAATGATATACATTTTTTGCCATTGTTTGCAAAAGGATATGTGACACGTATTAATGCCAAAATAACAGGCAAAACAGGCAAGGCCCCAAAATATTAAAAATGTGGGTCTCAAAACAGATGGGCTCTGCCCCTCAAATCAAATCAAATTTAATTTGTCACATGCGCTGAAAACAACAGTGTAACAATCCTCTTCCTGTGAATGTTCTGGACCAAAGCACAGCGTGAGACGTGTTCATGATATTTTATTCAAATCAGAACACTAGAACAAAAAATAACAAAGAGGAAAACATACAGTTCTGTAAGGAAACTAACAATACAGAAAACAACTACCCACAAAACCCATGTGGGCAAGAGGTACCTAAGTATGGTTCCCAATCAGAGACAACGATAGACAGCTGTCCCTGATTGAGAACCATACCCGGCCAAAAACAAAGAAATACAAAAACATAGAAAAAAGAACATAGAATGCCCTAGTCACACCCTGGCCTAACCAAAATAGAGAATAAAAGCCTCTCTATGGCCAGGGCGTGACAAACAGGTTTTTAATAACCTGACCTTACCGTGAAATGCTTACTTACAAGCCCGTAACCAACAATGCAGTTCAAGAAATAGAGTTAATAAAATGTTTACTAAATAAACTAAAGTTAGAAAAATCGAATCAATCACAAGGTAACACAAGAAATGTACATAACAATAACGAGTCTATATACAGGGGGTACCGGTACCAAGTCAGTGCGCGGGGGTACAGGTTAATAATTTGTAAAGTGACTATGCATAGATAATAAACAGTGAGTAGGAGCAGTGTAAAAACAAAAGTTTGAGTTAGAGTTTATTTCTATTTTTACGGGGACAGTGCACATTAATCAACGTTTCAGTAAAAGTGCCGGTTTTAGCCAGCCGGCTAATTTTCAACCACAGTTCCTGGGCAGGTTATTAAAAACAATTACAATAACAATAGAGACAATCAATGAGCAGTGAGCACACGCAGCATAGGACAAGCAAGACATAGCATGCACACAGAGCAACATAGCACAAAAAGCAACAAGATGAAATCCATAAAAGCAAGAAAGTGTTTCCACACCTCACAAGCTACAGACAACAGACGACATGGAAAGCTGCAATACAGAAGTAGGGATTATGTTCACAAGTCTGACTGGCCTTTAGCCATGTTTTTTGTGTGAAAGTGTGATAGGTGGTGTAGTTTTGTGTGTCTGATGGCAGCATATTCCAAACATGGGAAGCTGTCACAGAGAAACAGATTGACTGAAGGTGCTTTTCTTTAAGTGAACTATACAGTCACCTCTCATGGCAGACCTTGTAGATCTGCTGCCATATGTTTGGGTTTTCTGTTTAACAAAAGTACTGAGAGGAGGGGCAGCCAGGCCATTTAGGCTCTTGAATACAAGACATGCATCAGTGTCTTGCACAATAATTTTCCAACTCAGGGGCTCATGCTTTCTGAGGATGTAACAGTGATTAAGGCTATTGGGCTTCCTATCAAGCACTTTGAGAGCCTGTTTGTAGACTGAATGGGTTTTAATGTTGTACAGCAAGCTTGGGCTCAACTAGTCAAGCAGTATGTTAAGTGGAGGAGTATCATAAATTTGAAGTACAGTTTTGCTACCTCTGTATTCAAACAATTTTGTATAAATCGGAAATGAGCGAGGTTGAATTTGGTTATTTGAGTTACCTTTTTTACCTTTTTTACCTGCTTTTTAAAGGAGAGATTGGAATCAAGTATGATGCCAAGGTACTTAAAATCAGATACCACCTGGAGCTTCTCCTCTGACACATAGACATCTGGCTCAGTAGCATCAATTGCCCTCTTTGTGAAGAACATGCAGACAGTTTTCTTCACATTGAAATGCGAACATGAGTCACTGAGCCACTTTGCAACCTGTACAAATGCAGTTGTCAGTTCTTGTGCAGCTTGTTGCTTGCTCTTTGCATGCACATATATCACTGTATCATCTGCATACATTTGAACTTCAGACCCACTACAGACAGAAGGCAGATCATTAATGTACAGGCTGAACAGGAGGGGCCCTAGCATTGACCCTTGGGGCATGCCCACATCATAGCTGAGAGTGGGCGACAGCTCATTGCTCATTATGACACGATGAGTTGTGCCTTCAAGGTTTATTCACCATTTATTTTCCTTTTATGTGAACGCAGCTGTAACTACTATCCACTTTTACCCAGAGATGACTTGCACTAAAGTTCGATTACTGTTCGATGACGATGACTATTACCTTAAATCTATTGACATGGAACTGCCATGGTCTAGGGCATGCAATAAAATGGTAAAACATACTATGTGCTCTAAAAATGGAAAAAGCAGACATCACGCTATTACAAGAGACACACCTCTGTGATGCTGAACATGCCAAACTCCGCAGAGCTTGGGTGGGACAGGTGTATTTCTCATCTTTCAAATCAAACAGTAGAGGCACAGCCATACTTATCCATAAAAATGTTCCATTCATAATTGACAAAAACATATCGGATCCGGAGGGGAGATTTATTTTGATAACTGGGTCACTATATAGTCAACCAATTACTATCTTAAACATATTCGCCCCTAACACAGATATTTTTGCCTTCATGTCAAAAATGATAACCCTGTTCAATGAGCATTGTGTTTCCTTTGGCGTGGTGGCCGGAGATTTTAATTGCACCCTTAACCCAACCCTAGACAAATCATCTCAAGTCCCCACCATAAATCCTAGATCTGCAAAGATGTTGAACTCTCTTACTAAAGAGATGGGACTGATAGATATCTGGAAAGAGACTAATAGCTCATCTATGGACTATACATACTACTCTAATGTCCATAACACCTACTCCCGTGTAGATTACATTTTTATCCCAAAGAGTTTCATAAATTCAGCCACATGTACAATCGGACCCATAGCACTTTCAGATCACGCCTTTGTCCACCTCCGCTTTGACCTCTGCAAAAACATCCCGAGGTCAAAGAGCTAGAAATTCAACACCTCCATGCTATCAAACGAAGCGTTCCATACATTGGTAACTACATGGATAGACAACTACACACAAGACAACAAAGATTCTCCTGTTTTTCCGGACACAATGTGGGACGCTGCTAAAGCCACACTAAGTGGTAATCTAATTGCATATGCTTTCTCTAAGAAAAAAGCAATGGAAGCACACAGGCTAGATCTTGAGAGGGAGCTGGAATGCTGTGAAAAAATACATAAACAATCCCCAGACAGCACCTACTGGAGTCATCTTAAAGCAGCCAAAGCCAAACTGAATTTGGACTACACTCGGGAGATAAAAAAAGTTTTCTTTACTAAACAGAAATACCATGAGTATAGCAATAGGCTCAGTAGATTGTTTGCTTACCAATTAAAAAAGGAGCAGTCAGAGCGTACAATCATGGCTATCCGAACAGCAGAGGACGAGGTCACATATGACCCCAAAAAGATCAATTGAACTTTTCATGATTTTTACTGCAAACTATATACCTCTGAGAGAAAACACACGGAAGCAGAACTCCACTCTTTCCTAGAGGGAAGCTCGCTACCTAAACTATCAGAGATCGACCAAGAAGATCTCAACTCCCCCTTCACTCCTGAGGAGATCCTGGAGGCAATTACCTCCATGCCACCTAATAAGTCCCCAGGCCCAGATGGATTCCCCAGACAGTTCTACAAAGCTTTTTGGCCCCAGCTCCGCCCTATCTTCATGCCAATGCTGGAGGATTTTTGCAAAAACGGAGTTCTCCCAGACTAAATGGACACAGCTCGCATTACAGTGTTGCTCAAAAAGGACAAGGACCCCCTATCCTGCTCGTTCTTCCGGCCCATAAGCTTGTTGGATTTTGACTATAAAATAATTACCAAATTGCTCGCCAAAAGATTAAACACTCTTCTTCCCAAAATAATAAAAGCGGACCAAACTGGATTTATTACAGACAGATACTCTTCTGATAACATTCGCCGTCTTTTTGATATTATTGATCAAGTAAACGCACAGAAGACACCTGTCCTGCTGGCTTCACTGGATGCTGAGAAGGTGTTTGACAGGATGGAGTGGAGCTTTCTGTTTTCAGTCTTAGAAAAGTTCAATTAGGGCCCAAATTTTATTAAATGGATCAAATCACTATACTCTCATCCAAATGCCATGGTGACTACTAATGGACTGAACTCTGACAGATTCCCTCTGGAACGGGGCACAAGACAAGGGTGCTCGCTGTCCCCCCTGCTCTACTTGTTGGGGGCGGAGCCTCTGGCAGAGCTGATAAGGAGCAATACAAGTATTATGGGTGTTTCTGCAGGCGGCCTGCAGCACAAATTTTGCTTTACGTGGATGATGTCTTGGTCTACATATCCAACCCTGAGAAATCCCTCCCTCTCATTTTAGACACAATTGCTCAGTATGGCAAGTTTTCAGGTTATAAGATCAATTTTAACAAATCCACTGTCTGCCCTCTCAATATTACACTCACCAGCTCTATGAAGACACTATGTCCTTTCCAATGGAAAACACAGGGGGTTCAATACCTCCGGATCTTCATAACACCAGATCTGAATAGCCTTTTCAAGGAAAATTATCTTCTGCTCCTGGATCGAATCAAGAACGATCTCCAAACCTGGATCTCCCTCCCAATTAGCTTAGTAGGAAGAATTAATGTAATCCGTATGAACGTTCTCCCTAGACTGAACTACTTATTTCAGATGCTCCCATGCTATCTCCCAGTTTCCTTTTTCAAAACAACTAACCAAAGCATCCCCAAATTTATATGGGGCAATAAAAAACCTAGGATCAAGTTTTCCACTCTATCGAAAACCTGAATCTAAGGGTGGTCTTGCCCTTCCCTCCCTTCAATTGTACTACTGGTCTGCCCAAAACCGCAACATGCTAACATGGATCACAAACAGACAAGAGTCAATGTGGATTCAGATAGAAGCCCAATCCTGTGGTTCATTGCCCTTAAGCTCAATTATATGCATTAATAACTTTAGTGAAGTGGGCAACATAGCCAAAACCTTTGTGATTTACAGCACCCTACTAGCATGGAGGGACTGTAAGAAATACCTGGGCATTTCCTCCCAAATATGTTCTCACTCGCCTATAGTAGGCAACCCAGACTTGCCAAAAGCCCTGAGGGATGCCAACTTTAATCTTTGGCATACTCTAGGAATCAGGACCTTTTCAGACCTATTTCATCAGAAAACCACTACACTGAAATCTTTTCAAGAGCTCTGCAGTGAAGTCAATGTGCCAAGATCCCATTATTTTAAAATATCGTCAAATTAGACATGTAATTTCCTCATTTACCTCCAAGAGGAGGTTTAGAACTCAGTTGAATGAAGTTGAAACCCTTCTTGTCACAGCACAATCCATTAAAGGCAAAATATCTTACATCTATAGACTCCTTTCTGAGAAAGGAGGCTCCTCCTTTACTCCTTTGAAAATAATTTGAGAAAAGGACCTTGGTCTGACTATCAGTGATGAGTTATGGGCAGAGGTTTGTAACAGGGTATACTGCACCTCTACTAATGTAAAAATGAAAGAATCTAATGACACATTTTTGTAAAAATTTTATTACACTCCTTTGACACTCCATAGAATGAAAACAGATATGTCTCCTAACTGTAAAATATGTACCTCTGAAAGTGGAACCTATATGCATGTATTTTGGAGCTGTAGAGAGATTGCCAGATTCTGGCAATCTATACATACTGCTGCACAGAAAATACTAGATGTACAGTTTGATATGACCCCGTGCATCTATCTTCTTAATGCCCAGCAGGACTTTGCTCTTGATCCTGACAGAGAAAATTTGCTTATGACTATTACATACTTTGCTAAGAAATGTATTATTCTATTGTGGGCCTCTAATACCCCTCCTACATTTAAAATGTGGATTGACAAGATTGTTGACTTTCTCCCTGTTGAAAAGCTCACTTATGACCTCCACAAGAGACAGACCAAGTTTGATAGACTCTGGTCTCCACTATTCAACTATATTTCAAACTGGACAGAGTGAACGGGGTGACTAGGGAAATGTGCTGCATTGCTTAGACCTTCACCCTATTTTTATATCCAAATTGATCACATGAGTAGAAACTCGAGTCAGTTTCCTCCTATTTCATTGTATATTGTATACCTTACACACACATGTTATGTAAGGTGCTGTAAAACCTAAAAACTAATTATTGGCTCGTTGTCTCAGCGAAGGCTAGAAATAGCTAATAAGAACCTTGATAGCTGCTGCAAGTTTTCTATGTTTTTTGTGTGTTTTATTTTTTTAAATTTGTGAGTACGTGTAGGTATGTAGGATATGTGTGTGTGTATGGGTGTGAATGTATATATGTATATGTGTACGTATGTGTATCTGTGTGTATGTATGGATGTGTGTGTTTTTTTGTGGTATATATATATATATATATATATATATATATATATATACAAAAAAAAAACTTGTATTATTTTTCTTAATCTTTTATTTTAATTGTATTTTTTTTTAAAAATGCATTATTATTATGTATTTTAACTTATTTTTTAAAATCTTTTTTAAGCCTGTCACATCTGTGAATGTGGAATGTGTTTTGTTGGTTGATTGAAAAACAAGAAAACTTAATAAAACTTTAAATTGAAAAAAAGAAAGAAAATACATGGTAGTCTATTATGCAGTAATAATCACATTGTATGCAAAACAGAGTAATGTTGTCCGGAATACTGTGTAGAACATGCCAACACACACACACACACACACACACACACACACACACACACACACACACACACACACACACACACACACACACCTGGCATTAGTGTGATTAATGGAACACACACACATAGCACTTCAGATATGTCCCACAACCAACATTCAACCATATATCAATGATTCACTGTAAAATAAATGTCCTGTAAAATAAACCACACTTAATTTACAACAAATAAAATAATAAATGATGCCGGACACTCAGTGAGAAGGGAATGAACTGGTTAAACTTCTCAAGAGAAACACTCAAATTTCAGTCTTCTGTGGATAGCCTGCATTTACATTTTCTGTATGGTAGTGTGACCTCTGACCTGTAGATGGTAGTAAAGGTATACTTTTGCTGCAGATCCACTTCCACAGCACAAACCTTTCTGGACAAGTAGCCTACACATTTGTCCCTAGCATGTGTGTGTGTATTTGAAGCAAAAAAAGACTGAATATTGCAACACACTTTTATGATACAGATTCATTCCTCATTATGTAGCACTGCACAGCTATAGTTTTTTTCAAATGCCAAATGCACCTGCAGCATGTTACTGGCTATCTGAGTGACTTGTGTTGTGAGAAGAGAACCAGAATTCAAACAAGAACTCCTGGATGTAATTGTATAATATTGTTAAATATTTTAAGTAACATATGGTAGCATACACGTTCCACATGGTAGCAAATCAAGCTAGCTAGTTAGTTATATGTTACAACGTTACATTATATTGCCTTGCCAATGTTTGTGTGAATCCTATTCTCGCCGACCTTCCACATCAACAAGCGACGCACGCGCATCTTTGCTCAGCTGTCTCCTGACCCTATCGGTTTCACTGGGAAGACTTCCGGTTGTGTGTCATGGCGGCATGGTAAAGCTTGCTCAAAGGGAAAAATAACCAACCCGTACTGTCTTTTTTAGACAGCGGTTTGGGGATTTATTTCAGGCCTAACATCGCCACGAACGTCCACATTCGTCTTGGAATTGCAAGCAGTCATTCGTGGTTTCCATCCGCACGGCCATGGCGGCACATAAACCAGTGGAATGGGTTCAGGCCGTGATAAATAGATTCGACGAGCAGGTAATAAAGTGTTTATGAGTTGGAAGTGGGAGTAACGTTAGTTAGCTGCAACCAGTTAATCTTTTGTAGATGGCTTGTGTCTGTAGCTAACTTATTTCTGCAATCGCAAAGTTTATGCTATCCTGCTTTCTTGTTGTGTACAGTAGGTAGGTTGGTACTAGTATATAGACAAAGTAACGTTAATAAACGTTACGACACATTTTTATCTGTGGTTTAGATTGTGTAACAAACGTGCAAGTTACTTTCAGTTAGCAAGCTAACTAGTTAACTACCCATGTAACTAGCTAGCTAGCCAACTAAACATGCATTTTCATGTTACATAGATTTTGGGTGTTGGTATAGCTAGGACTGTTAAGAGGTTGCACACAACGGCTAATATTGACTAATTCTGCCAGACAATTTGGGGAAAAGATGTCACTACCAGCTAGCTACTCATAAAGTTAGCTAATTGTAAACAAATGAGGTGTGACATTCACTGATGAAAATAAAATGATTAAAATGAAGTACTCTAGCTTGTTACCTTGCACCTTGTTACTAGTTTTATTAGGTTTGAGTCCACTGAATGGACATATGCCTCCCTCCCTGTTATGTCACATGCAGTGAAAAAAAAACGAAGAAAGCACGCTCCTTGCATGCTGTCAGCCAACAGTCATGTTACCGAATGTGGGTTTGCAACCTGGCCATGTTTCTGCTCTGAGGTAAAGGCCTCAATACTAAGATAAAAAAGCATTATGGATCTGTACTAATTGGCAGACATACGTTTTTGTATAATACCTACTTCTATAATTACTACATCCTTAAAGTAATATATTAGTACTGTGAGTTTCTTAATCAAACACAGATTTGAGTGTGCTTATGTGCTTGTGGTCACCACAGCAGCAGTCTACAAGGCTCGCCCAACAACCACAGATTGTTGGTGACATTGACAAGTTAAGCAACTGTGATAGTTTTAGGGTGGACTGTTCCTTTATTTGCCAGAATCTAGCAATATCTACTTAAAACAATCTTTTGGTATTTGTTTCATTAGTCCATTGTTGACATAGTCCCAAAATGTTTTGCTTGTCAGCAATCAGGTTTTCAAGCTAGACTATATATACAAAAGAATGTGGCCACCCCTTTCAAATTAGCCATACCTGTTGCTGACAGGTGTATAGAATCGAGCACACAGCCATGCAATCTCCATAGACGTGAAGTGGTAGGCCACACAAGCTCAGACAACGGGACCGCTGAAACGTGTTGTGCCAAGAAATTGTCTGTCCTCTGTTGCAACACTCATTACCATGTTCCAAACTGCCTCTGGAAGAATTGTCAGCACAGGAACTGTTAGTTGGGAGCTTCATGAAATGGGTTTCCATGGCCGAGCAGCCGTTCACAAGCCTAAGATCACAATGCAAAGCGTCGGCTGGAGGGGTGTAAGGCTCGCCGCCATTGGACTCTGGAGCCATGGAAACGCGTTCTCTGGAGTGATGAAAAATGCTTCACCATTTGGCTGTTTGACGGACGAATCTGGGTTTGGCAGATGCCAAAGTTCCAACTTTGTGGCAACAATTTGGGGAAGGTCCTTTCCTGTTTCATCATGACAATGCCCCTGAGCACAAAGTGAGGTCCATACAGAAATGCTTTGTCGAGATCGGTGTGGAAGAACTTGATTTGCCTGCACGGAGCCATTAACTCAACCCCATCAAACACCTTTGGGATGAATTGGAACGCCGACTGCGAGCCAGGCCAAATCGCCCAACATCAGTGCCTGACCTCACTAATGCTCTTGTGGCTGGATGGAAGCAAGTCCCAGCAGCAATGTGAGAACATCTAGTGGAAATCCTTCCCAGAAGAGTGGAGGCTGTTATAGCAGAAGAGGGGGGACCAACTCCCTATTAATGCCCATGGTTTTGAAATGAGATGTGTGACAAGCAGGTGTCTACATACATTTGGTCATGTAGTATATGTAACTTTCAATATACAACATATGCTATTGTCCAGAATTGATAGACTATCCCTTGAAGGGTGCCAAAGATTCCTCTAATGAACTTGAGCTTTAAGCTGTGTGAATCATTGGGTCAGGTAGTCTAGCCAGTCCATCAATAATTTTTTACACTGTCTGTTGTCCCTAACTGTTTCTCATCAGGAGTCATTATCAGTCACCTTTTATCATATTGTAAGGTTGTAAACTTTCCAACAAGTCAGCTGGAGTATTTTATGTTGCTTGAGAGCTGGTATGTCTGTAGAGCAGCTCTGGTTTTCAATTTCATCCATTGGAAACTGGGCTTTGTCTGTTTTGGTCATCAAAGACCCCTGCCAAAGGGACTGAAACAGATGGTTCTGTTGGGATGGTTCTTGCAACCATGCTGCAGTGCAAGCAATGCTGCCAGAAATTCTTCACTTAAGACTCATTTGAGTGAAAGCTGTTCTACAAATATACTTGAAAAGGGTTAGGCCTAGTTTAGGGCTACCAGAGTTTGCACTATGCAATGGTTTGGATTTAGCCTAAACTTGCTTTAAGTGCCATCGCGCACTGTCAACTGCCCTCAACTCCAGTACAACTTCAGGTATAAGACTCTCTCTCATACCTCCCTTTTGCCTTTTTGAAAGGGAATATCAGCACTTTGTGTTCAGTTTGGGTAGGTTCTGGGCCTCTGGTTTCAGAGGCTACAGAGGGGTATTGTACCCAGACTTAGCGGCTCTGCTCGGCTTATTACAGTTTGATGAAAATATAATAAGGGATTAAAACCACCTTGTGTTAAGACTATTTAGAGGCCTCTAAGTCAGGGGTACTCTAGTACTATTTGAAAAGATCGGGTCACTCACATTTCCAAGGTGTCAAAGGTCCAGATGGATAATAAAATGTATTGGCGTAGTAACAAACCCCCACCTCGCAACCTCAAACTGTTCACACCCCTCTTGTTGGCGTTGAGAGAATGTTTCAGTTTCAAAGTCAATTTCCCGCAATTCTACACATTTTGCACGGGGCAGAGATTTTTGCTGCTGTTTTTAAAGCTAATTTCCTGGAATTCTATGCATTCTTCCATGTCTTGCGTGTTTATATGATACCAGGGGTTGAAGCCTGACTAAGTAAAAAAATAAAATAAATATACAGTGCAGCCTCATCATAAAATTGATTAAATAAAACATTTTCCTTGGCAGTCTACACACAATATCCCATAATTACAAAGCGAAAACAGTTAAACAAAATTTTTTTTAAAGCAAATTTATTAAAAAAACAAAAAAAACTGATACCTTATTTACTTAAGTATTCAGACACTTTGTTATGAGACTTGAAATTGAGCTCAGGTGCATCCTGTTTTCATTGAGTATCCTTGTTGTTTCTACAACTTGATTGGAGTCCATCTGTGGTACATTCAATTTATTGGGCATGATTTGGAAAGGCACACACCTGTCTAAGGTCCCACAGTTGACAGTGCATGTCAGAGCAAAAACCAAGCCTTGAGATCAAAGGAATTGTCCGTAGAGTTCCGAGACAGGATTGTGTCGAGGCACAGATATGGGGGAATGGTACAAACAATGTCTGCAGCATTGAAGGTCCCAAAGAACACAGTGGCCTCCATCATTCTTAAATGGAAGAAGTTTGGAACCACCAAGACAATTCCTATATTTGGCTGCCCCGCCAACTGAGAAATTGGCGGAGAAGGGCCTTGGTCCGGTAGGTGACCAAGAACCCGATGTTCACTCGGACAGAGCTCTGGAGTTCCTCTGTGGAGATGGGAGAACTTTCCAGAAGGACAACCGTCTCTGCAGCAATCCACCAATCAGGCCTTTATGGTGGAGTGGCCAGACGGAAGCCACTCCTCAGTAAAAGGTACATGACAACCCGCTTGGAGTTTGCAAAAGGCACCTAAAGACTCTGACAGTGAGAAACGAGATACTCACTCTGGTCTGATGAAACCAAGATTGAACTCTTCGGCCTGAATGCAAAGAGTCACGTCTGGAGGAAGCCTGGCACCATCCCTACAGTGAAGCGTGGTGGCAGCATCATTCTGTGGGGATGGTTTTCAGTGACTGGGAGACTAGTCAGGATCGAGTGAAAGATGAATGGAGAGATCAGCGAGTTCCTTGATGAAAACCTGCTCCAGAGTGCTCAGGACCTCAGATTGGTGCAACGGTTCACTTTCCAACAGGACAATGATCCTAACCACAAGCCAAGACAATGCACGAGTGGCTTCAGGACAAGTCTCTGAATGTCCTTGAGTGGCCCAGCCAGAGCCTGGACTTGAACCAAATCAAACATCTCTGGAGTGACCTGAAAATAGCTGTGAAGAGAAGCTCCCCATCCAACCTGACAGAGCTTGAGAGGATCTGCAGAGAAGAATGGGAGAAACTCCCCAAATACAGGTGTGCTATGCTTGTGGCGTCATACCCAAGATCACTCAAGGCTGTAGTTGCTGCCAAAGGTGCTTCAACAAAGTACGGACGAAAGGGTCTGAATACTTATGTCAATGTGATATTTCCGTTTTAAAAATAAATATATATAAATTAGCATAAGCTAACTTTATGCGGTATTGTGTGTAGATTGATGGGGGAAAAAACAATTACAGCCTTCTAAAATTGATGTAACAAAATGTGGAGGAAGTCAAGGGTCTGAATACACACTACATATATTTTGACCCCATTCTGGGTCCGAACATTGTCCGCCAGTTGATGATGATTTTGGGCTGTAAGTCATAGGATTGTATGTGTTGGCTTTATGAGGGGAAGTTCATGCTCAGAATCAGATTTTCTGTGTGAACCTTTCTTATTTTGTCTGGAAACAATGAAAGGGTTGTGAACATTGAACACTAAGTCTAAATCACAGGTGTTTGCAACTTCAGATTCTTAAATTGACTTGGTTGTTATACATGTCAAAATGCTCCCCCAGAGAGGTTGATGGAGGCCAATGTGATGTACTAGATTAATGAGAAAGAAGTACCTCAACCTAGTAGTATTTATCCTCACAGCCCAGAATTGCCATATTTCCTGTCACGAACTCTGATACCTCCTGCGCCCCGACCTGTTGCTTTGGCCTGTTGATTTTCTTATTTGTATTTTGTTCATAGGTGTTTGTGTCAACACCTTCTGCTAGCCAGCTAGCTAGCTCGGTTGCAATGTAGCCCACTTCACTTGGAATAGCGAACAAACATTTCCAGTGCTTTAGAAGCTGAGTGTATTACGCTCTTGTCCGGGACAATGTTGACAATCTGGAGTTCCATTGTGGCAATTGTTTGCTAGTGAGGATTACAGGAATGAAGTTCCTATTCTTAGCAAGCAAATCAAGGGAGGGACTGTGAGATGTTCTGAGCAGATTGACATAAGGAATGGCTTTCCTGTACTGGTTCCTCCTCCTCTTGATCTGACAGGTCCAGACATCCCACAGCAGGCAGTGCCCCATCTCCGGTAACCAAAGGCATACGTTATCCTGCTTCTCGTGGGCCCTTGAAAGGTTCAACGAATTGTGTAAGGGGTAGAAATGGGCAGATTTATCCATTCCCTTCTCTGGCCGTTGTATTGGGACGTTCAATGGTGAGAAATGTCTCAGTCCCTGGAGCAAAAACTTTGCTATGAGTACTGGACATGAATAAGCTGCTCCCTAACATTATAAACCAGCATCAGGACATCAATAAGCTGCTCCCTAACATTATAAACCAGCATCAGGACATCAATAAGCTGCTCCCGAACATTATAAACCAGCATCAGGACATCAATAAGCTGCTCCCTAACATTATAAACCTGCATCAGGACATCAATAAGCTGCTCCCGAACATTATAAACCAGCATCAGGACATCAATAAGCTGCTCCCGAACATTATAAACCTGCATCAGGACATCAATAAGCTGCTCCCGAACATTATAAACCTGCATCAGGACATCAATAAGCTGCTCCCATCAGGAACATTATAAACCTGCATCAGGACATCAATAAGCTGCTCCCTAACATTATAAACCTGCATCAGGACATCAATAAGCTGCTCCCTAACATTATAAACCTGCATCAGGACATCAATAAGCTGCTCCCGAACATTATAAACCTGCATCAGGACATCAATAAGCTGCTCCCTAACATTATAAACCTGCATCAGGACATCAATAAGCTGCTCCCTAACATTATAAACCTGCATCAGGACATCAATAAGCTGCTCCCGAACATTATAAACCTGCATCAGGACATCAATAAGCTGCTCACTAACATTATAAACCAGCATCAGGACATCAATAAGCTGCTCCCGAACATTATAAACCTGCATCAGGAAATTGAGTCTCATAGTTAATGTGGGATTCAATGACATTGTAAAAGGCAGCTCAGAACAGCTTTTAAAGAACTGATTGGGTCAGCAAGCACCCTTTAATATATGTCCCTCTGCCCTCCCTAAATCGTGGCTTTGAACATTTCAGCAGACTTTTAGCCCTCCAAAACTGACTACGAGACTTGCAGCTCTGGGTGTAACATTTTTTGGACAATTTTGATTACCTTCTGGAAGCAAAGCTAATTTTATAAGGAGGATGGGATCCACCCAAATCATTTGGATTCCTGGATCCTTTCACAGCATTATAAGGCAGTATTGAGACAATTACTTATAATTGACTCAAGCACAGCTCAGTTAATCCCTAACATTGAAATGTCATAATGGTTCAGCAAATGTACATTATCCCAGGGGTGTTGGAAGACCCAATGTAAGCAACCTAATTGATTTCCCTCTAACTGCCCTGAATGCCTCTGCTGATCCCACAGCTATTGTATGCAGTAATCATGTGTTTATGAACCAGTTATACTGTTACCACTGAGGCGTTGTACCCTAGTAGGAAGTCCACTGTGTGCAGCTCACCCTGCACTAATATAAATAACATGAGCATGTGCTTCTACACTTGCATTGCTTGCTGTTTGGGGTTTTAGACTGGGTTTCTGTATAGCACTTTGAGATATCAGCTGATGTACGAAGGGGCTATATAAATTAATTTGATTTGATTTATTAATGCAAAGCTAGCCGGTTAAGCAATGAAAACAATAAAGCCTCCTTAAAGTGCTAAAAATAGCCAACGTTAACATATGTAGCTTCAGAAACAAGGTTCATGAAATCAATAATTTGCTAATAACAAGATGACAATCTCTGAAACTCACATAAATTCTATTAAAGGCATTATTATCTATAGTAACACTGTTAACAAGGCATGTCCTATAGGCTGTAGTTTTGTTGCACCTGAATTACTAAATAGAGCCATGGCAACATGGAACTCTAATCCACATCAGTTAACTGATGCAAGCAGTAGAATCGGATAAAAGAAATACAGCTATAAATGCACCTTATGGAACAGCGGGGAATGTGAAGAGACACATACAGGTACAGACACGCACACGGGCGCTAGCACACACTCTACACACGTACATTGTAATATTGTTGTGTATTGTGTTGTTGATAACAATTGGTAAGACAGACAAACATTGTCTTATTATATGGTGTCCCTTCCATTAATGAATTGATGGTATTCTAAGAGAAAGGCCCTTGTATTTGCATGAAGATCATTGAGTCAAATGTTTTATGTTACACAAATTATACATAATTCATCTTAATGTGAATGTTCTAAACTTCCCATCGAGGGACAATAACAGTTCTCTTTTCATGAAAAATAGGCCTCACTTTAATTACATTTCTTCTCGTGGCCCTGTCCTCTCATCCAATGTTTCTCTCCTATCCCCTGTTTACCCCGATCATGTAATCCGAACACAGTGCTTTGGTGTGTACGTATACAATGTTAATCAGCTCTGCCAAAGTGCACATACGGGAAGAGATGGCTCCATGACCTTTTAGAAATTCCAATCCCGGCCTGTGAAACAAAGTGCTTACTGTCTGTGGTCCCGGACAGACCGGAGCTGAACTGGATGTGAAAGATTTAAAGCAGGGATGGTCCTGTGTGGACAGTGTGCACTCCAGTTCAGACTCCTGATTATTTTCTTACCCCCTGTCTTGGGACTTAAATTCTCTGGCCCAGGTTTCTCCCTGAGGGGCCCCAGTGGTAAAGTGGATCCCGATAGTAAGCAGTCATAGGTCTGCTGCTTAAGGCTCATTAACACTCCAGGCCTGATGTGCTCTGCATACACACTAGCCAGCTACACCTCTAGGCAAGCTTAAAGGGGCTCTTCCTGCCCACAAGGTCTGGCCCAGCTGTGGATGTGATGTCTTTGTTCACACAGATGTAGCCTGCAGGTGTACAGCTGTGGGTGTACACCAGAGTTGTGGCAGGGCGAGGTTCTTGATAGCACAGGGCTTCATTGTTCTGACTGCAGGACGTCTGTTCCTTGCCCTTCGTCAGGTGTCGTAGGCGTCCTCATAGCACCAGAGGTGTGGCATAACACTAGTGTGAAAAATATTGAATGTAGATATGTCTAGTGTGGATGTGTAGACATGTGTAAACACAGGATAAGAAGGTGAAACCATGGCTTCATGTAATTCTATTAGGCTTGCTCAAACCTGCTGCATATAGTGCATTTGGAAATTATTCAGATCCCTTGACTTTTTCCACCTTTTGTTATGTTACCGCCTTATTAAAAAAAAAATTGTATCGCAATCTTCACACTAACCCATAATGACAAAGTGAAAAACGTTTTTTAGATTTTTTGCAAATGTATTAAAACAACCTACTTTAAACCCCATTTTTCTCCCCAATTTCATGATATCCAATTGGTAGTTAGTCTTGCCCCGTAGTTGCAACTCCCGTGCGGACTCGGCAGAGGCAAAGGTCGAGAGTCATGCGTCCTCTGAAACACGACCCTCGCCAAGCTGCACTGCAACTTGACACACTGCTCGCTTAACCCAGAAGCCAGCCGCACCAAGATGTCGGAGGAAACACCATACAACTGGTGACCAAAGCCAGCATGCAGGCGCCCGGCTGCCACAAGGAGTTAGAGCGCGATGGGACAAGGACATCCCAGCCGGCCAAACCCTCCCCTAACCCGGACGACTTTGGGCCAATTGTGCACCGCTTCATAGGTCTCCCAGTCGCTGCCGGCTGCAACACAGCCGGGGACCAAATCCGGATCTGCACTGCGATACAGTGCCTTAGACCGCAGGCGCTACTCGGGAGGCCGATAGAAATACCTTATTTACATACGTATTCAGACCCTTTGCTATGAGCCTCGAAATTGAGCTCTGGTGCGTCCTGTTTCCATTGATCATCTTTGAGATGTTTCTACAACTTGATTGGAGTCCAGCTGTGTAAATTCAATTGATTGGATATGATTTGGAAAGGCACACACCTGTCTATATAAGGTCCCACAGTTGCCAGTGCATGTCAGAAGAAAAACCAAGCCGTGAGGTCGAAGGAATTGTCTGTAGAGCTCTGAGACAGGAATGTGTCGAGGCACAGATCTGGGGAAGGGTACCAAAAAATGTGGAGGAAACCTGGCACCATCCCTATGGTGAAGCATGGTGGTGGCAGCATCCTGCTGTGGGGATATTTTTCAAGGACTGGGAAACTAGTCAGGATCGAGAGAAAGATGAATGGTGCAAAGTACAGAGAGATCCCTGATGAAAACCCGCTCCAGAGCACTCAGGACCTCAGACTAGGGTGAATGTTCAACTTCAACAGGACAACAACCCTAAGCACACAGCCAAGACAACGCAGGAGTGGCTTCGGGACAAGTCTCTGAATGTCCTTGAATGGCCCAGCCAGAGCCCGAACATCTCCAGAGAGACCTGAAAATAGTTGTGCAGCGACGCGCTCCATCCAACCTGACAGAGCTTGAGAGGATCTGCAGAGAAGAATGGGAGACACTCCCCAAATACAGGTGTGCCAAGCTTTTAACGTCATAGCCAAAAAGACTCTGCTGTAGTTGCTGCCAAAGGTGCTTCAACAAAGTACTGAGTAAAAGGTCTGGATACTGATGTAAATGTAATTTCCATTCCTTAACTTTTAAAATAAATTTGCAAACATTTCTAAAAACCTGTAGATTGAGAAATAAACAATTGAATCCATTTTAGAATAAGACTAACGTAACAAAATGTGGAAACATGTAGGGGTCTGAATACTTTCCGAAGGCACTGTGGTCCACTGTCTAACGTGTTCACCCGTGGCTAGATTCTCTTGTGACTTTAGATTTTTTTTCTTTCTCTTAGCTTCCC
The DNA here is from genome assembly GCF_018296145.1 of Oncorhynchus tshawytscha. Taxonomy (NCBI): domain Eukaryota; kingdom Metazoa; phylum Chordata; class Actinopteri; order Salmoniformes; family Salmonidae; genus Oncorhynchus; species Oncorhynchus tshawytscha. The sequence goes on from NC_056442.1 coordinate 41,243,491, forward strand.
GTTAAAACAGGACATCAGAACAACCACACCAAAGTCAGCACAGAGCACAACAAGGAATGTCTCATCAACATCTCTAAGTACAAGTTCTCCCTCGTCATCAGTGGCCTCACGAACATACTAAAAAATGTGAACAACATGGTAAGTGGAGCTTTTAACTTAACACTTTTAGCTGTTTATTTGACTTTAGCATGAGTAATGGAGATCACTACATTGCACGTCATCAACCCTACTAATGGCCGATTTAACTTGAAATCGGCCCTAATTTTCATAACAGTCGGTAATCAGCATTTTTGGACGCCGATTACATTTCAATTCACGAGGAGATTGCGTGGCTGGCTGACCACCTGTTATGTGAATGCAGCAAGGAGCCAAGGTAAGTTCTAGCTAGCATTAAACTTATATTATAAAAAAATCTATAAATCTTAACTAGTTAACTACACATGCTTGATGATATTACTAGATAACTAGCTTGTTCTGCATTTCATATAATCAATGCTATGCCTGTTAATTTGTCATCAAATCACAGCCTACTTTGCCAAACGGGTGATGATTTAACAAAAGCCCATTTTCAAAAAACAGCACAATCGTTGCACAAATATACCTAATCATAAACATCAATGCCTTTCTTAAAATCAATACACAAGTATATTCTTTAAAACCTGCTTATTTAGTTAATATTGCCTGCTAACATTAAAATAAATTAACTTGTTATGGCTGCAATCCCGATATCGGGATAAGTGTCATCAACAACCGCTGAATAGCATAGCGCTACATTCAATAAATATTACTAAAAATATTCATATTCATGAAATCACAAGTGCAATATAGGAAAACACAGCTTAGCCTTTTGTTAATCCACCTGTCGTGTCAGATTTTGAAATTATGCTTTACAGCGAGAGCAATCCAAGCGTTTGTAAGTTTATCGATCGCACGACAAAACATTAGGTACACTTAGCATCAGGAAGATTGGTCACAAATCAGAAAAGCAATCAAATTAATCGTTTACCTTTGATGATCTTCGGATGTTTTCACTCACGAGACTCCCAGTTACACAACAAATGTTGTTTGTTCCATAAAGATTATTTTTATATCCAAAATACCTCCGTTTGTTTGTCGCGTTATATTCAGAAATCCACAGGAAAGAGCAGTCACGACAACGCAGACAAATTCCAAATAGTTTCCATAATGTCCACAGAAACATGTCAAACGTTTTTTATAATCAATCCTCAGGTTGTTTTTAAAATATATAATCGATAATATATCAACCGCAAATGTCTTTCACAGTAGGAGAGGGAAAAACAATGGCCGTCCAAATTCTGTTGCGCGAGCAAAACTTGTGACCACTTGACGCGATGATAGCGTTCTGGCTCATTTTTCAAAATAACAACCTGAAACTATGTCTGAAGACTGACACCTTGAGGAAGCGATAGGAAAAGGAATCTGGTTCATATCCCTTTAAATCCAGCAATGGGTGGCTATGGAACATGGAGTTTTCAAAATAGAAGCCACTTCCTGTTTTGATTTTCCTCAGGGTTTCGCCTGCAATATCAGTTCTGTTATACTCACGGGCACCTTTTCATCCAAGCTACTCAATACTGCCCCTGCAGCCATAAAAAGTTAACTAGGGAAATTGTCGCTTCTCTTGTGTTCATTGCAAGCAGAGTCAGGGTATATGCAACAGTTTGGGCCACCTGGTTTGTTTCGAACTGTATGAAGACCATTTCTTCCTAACAAAGACCTTAAATAATTTGCCAGTATTTTACATAATTATGACATAACATTGAAGGTTGTGCAATGTGACAGCAATATTTAGACTTAGGGATGCCACCCGGATGCCATACGGAACAGCTCTGTATTTCACTGAAAGAATAAACGTTTTGTTTTCAAAGTGATAGTTTCTGGATTTGACCATATTAATGACCAAAGGCTCGTATTTCTGTATTTATTATAATTAAGTCAAAATCAAATCAAATTTTATTTGTCACATACACATGGTTAGCAGATGTTAATGCGAGTGTAGCGAAATGCTTGTGCTTCTAGTTCCGACAATGCAGTAATAACGAACAAGTAATCTAACTAACAATTCCAAAAAACTACTGTCTTATACACAGTGTAAGGGGATAAAGAATATGTACATAAGGATATATGAATGAGTGATGGTACAGAGCAGCATAGGCAAGATACAGTAGATAATATCGAGTACAGTATATACATATGAGATGAGTATGTAAACCAAGTGGCATAGTTAAAGTGGCTAGTGATACATGTATTACATAAGGATGCAGTCGATGATATAGAGTACAGTATCTACGTATGCATATGAGATGAATAATGTAGGATAAGTAACATTATATAAGGTGGCATTGTTTAAAGTGGCTAGTGATATATTTACATCATTTCCCATCAATTCCCATTATTAAAGTGGCTGGAGTTGAGTCAGTGTCATTGACAGTGTGTTGGCAGCAGCCACTCAATGTTAGTGGTGGCTGTTTAACAGTCTGATGGCCTTGAGATAGAAGCTGTTTTTCAGTCTCTCGGTCCCAGCTTTGATGCACCTGTACTGACCTCGCCTTCTGGATGACAGCGGGGTGAACAGGCAGTGGCTCGGGTGGTTGATGTCCTTGATGATCTTTATGGCCTTCCTGTAGCATCGGGTGGTGTAGGTGTCCTGGAGGGCAGGTAGTATGCCCCCGGTGATGGGTTGTGCAGACCTCACTACCCTCTGGAGAGCCTTACGGTTGAGGGCGGTGCAGTTGCCATACCAGGCGGTGATACAGCCCGCCAGGATGCTCTCGATTGTGCATCTGTAGAAGTTTGTGAGTGCTTTTGGTGACAAGCCGAATTTCTTCAGCCTCCTCCTGTCTATGATTTCATAGAGCAGTCTGGCTGAGTGGTGGTAGGCAGCAGCATGCTTGTACGCATTCATGCAAACAGCACTTTCCTGTGTTTGCCAGCAGCACTTTGCATTGCTTGAAGCAATAGCGCTGTTTATGACTTCAAGCCTATCAACTCCTGAGATTAGGCTGGCAATGTCACGTTCTGACCTTAGTTCTTTTGTTATGTCTTTGTTTTAGTATGGTCAGGGCGTGAGCTGGGTGGGTTGTCCCTTTTTCTAGGTTGTGTTTTGCATTTGGCCTGGTATGGTTCTCAGAGGCAGGTGTCGTTAGTTGTCTCTGATTGAGAATCATACTTAGGTAGCCTTTTCCCACTTGTGTTTCGTGGGTGATTATTTTCTGTTCTGTATGTCACCTTTCAGAACTTTTTGGTTTCGTTCCTCCTTTGTTATTTTGTTTAGTGTTCTCGGTTTAATAAATATATGATGAACACTTACCACGCTGCGCATTGGTCCTCACCTTCTTCCATCGACGACCGTTGCAGGCAATATTATAGTGCCTATTAGAACATCCAATAGTCAAAGGTATATGAAATACAAATGGTATAGAGAGAAATAGTCCTATAATTCCTATAATAACTACAACCTAAAACTTCTTACCTGGGAGTATTGAAAACTAAAGTTAAAAAGGTACCATTAGCTTTCATATGTTCTTATGTTCTGAGCAAGGAACTTATACGTTAGCTTTCTTACATGACACATATTGCACTTTTACTTTCTTCTCCAACACTTTGTTTTTGCATTATTTAAACCAAATTGAACATGTTTCATTTATTTGAGACTAAATTGATTTTATTGATGTATTGATGCCAGACTGCTCTATATTAAGTTAAAATAAGGGTTAATTCAGCATTGTCATTATTACAAATATATATACAGTGGGGAGAACAAGTATTTGATACACTGCCGATTTTTGCAGGTTTTCCTACTTACAAAGCATGTAGAGGTCTGTAATTTTTATCATAGGTACACTTCAACTGTGAGGGACGGAATCTAAAACAAAAATCCAGAAAATCACATTGTATGATTTTTAAGTAATTAATTAGCATTTTATTGCATGACATAAGTATTTGATCACCTACCAACCAGTAAGAATTCCGGCTCTCACAGACCTGTTAGTTTTTCTTTAAGAAGCCCTCCTGTTCTCCACTTGTTACCTGTATAAAAGACACCTGTCCACACACTCAATCAAACAGACTCCAACCTCTCCACAATGGCCAAGACCAGAGAGGGTGTAAGGACATCAGGGATAAATTGTAGACTTGCACAAGGCTCGGATGGGCTACTGGACAATAGGCAAGCAGCTTGGTGAGAAGGCAACAACTGTTGGCGCAATTATTAGAAAATGGAAGAAGTTCAAGATGACGGTCAATTACCCTCGGTGTGGGGCTCCTTGCAAGATCTCACCTCGTGGGGCATCAATGATCATGAGGAAGGTAAGGGATCAGCCCAGAACTACACGGTAGGACCTGGTCAATTACCTGAAGAGTGCTGGGACCACAGTCTCAAAGAAAACCATTAGTAAAACACTACGCCGTCATGGATTAAAATCCTGCAGCGCACGCAAGGTACCGCTGCTCAAGCCAGCGCTGCTCAAGCCAGCGCTTATCCAGGCCCGTCTGAAGTTTGCCATTGACCATCTGGATGATCCAGAGGAGGAATGGGAGAAAGTCATGTGGTCTGATGAGACAAAAATACAGCTTTTTGGTCTAAACTCCACTCGCCGTGTTTGGAGGAAGAAGGATGAGTACAACCCCAATAACACCATCCCAACTGTGAAGCATGGAGGTGGAAACATCATTCTTTGGGTATGCTTTTCTGCAAAGGGGACAGGACGACTGCACCGTATTGAGGTGAGGATGGATGGGGCCATGTATCGTGAGATCTTGGCCAACAACCTCCTTCCCTCAGTTAGAGCATTGAAGATATGTCGTGGCTGGGTCTTCCAGCATGACAACGACCCGAAACACACAGCCAGGGCAACTAAGGAGTGGCTCCGTAAGAAGCATCTCAAGGTCCTGGAGTGGCCTAGCCAGTCTCCAGACCTGAACCCAATAGAAAATCTTTGGAGGGAGCTGAAAGTCCGTATTGCCCAGCGACAGCCCCGAAACCTGAAGGATCTGGAGAAGGTCTGTATGGAGGAGTGGGCCAAAATCCCTGCTGCAGTGTGTGCAAACCTGGTCAAGAACTACAGGAAACGTATGATCTCTGTAATTGCAAAAAAAGGTTTCTGTACCAAATATTAAGTTCTGCTTTTCTGATGTATCAAATACTTATGTCATGCAATAAAATGCAAATGAATTACTTAAAAATCATACAATGTGATTTTCTGGATTTTGGTTTTAGATTCCGTTTCTCACAGTTGATGTGTACCTATGATAAAAATTACAGACCTCTACATGCTTTGTAAGTAGGAAAACCTGCAAAATTGGCAGTGTATTAAATACTTGTTCTCCCCACTGTATAAGAGTTTTAAAAATCTGTAAAAAAAATCGGTCAAGTTTTATGTCAATTCTTATATATATATATATATATATATATAAGAATTGACCGATTAAAAAAAATCAGAATGGGCTTTTCTTGGTCCTCCAGTAATCGGTATAAGCGTTGAAAAATCATAATCGGTCGACCTCTAAACCCTACCTTCTAGTAGGCATGTGTATTGTGTGAAAACTCCAATTCAACTCAAGTGTAGGATGCACACAAAGGGCTGGAAGTGTTGTTTGCTGAATCACTGTGTCATCTGTGTCTGTAACCTCTCCTCTCCAGCGTATATTTGGGGAAGCTGCTGAGAAGAACCTCTACCTCTCCCAGCTAATTATCCTGGACACACTGGAGAAGTGCCTAGCATCGGTGAGGAAACCCCCATACAGTCTGCATCCGCTGTATCCCACCTTACATTACCTTTTAGTTGGTCTGCTAACTTATCCCACTACAGTTGTTTGTGTGTGCTTGTGTATAAACCGTTCTCCATTTTAGTTTTTAGTCCTCCCAACTCAGTTTTCTGTCATTGAATATTATCAGTTAAGAGCACTGGCCTCAATATATTGGCTCTTATTGCACCAATATTCTAAAACGCTATGGGTCTTCCAACACAACGTCAGCATCACATTGGTTGGCTGGATCTCTGTTTTTTCCAGACAGACCTCTGTTAATACACTTAAACCCCTTCCTTCAGTTGTGCTTTCTCCTCACCTCTGAAATAGGTGCCTCTGCTCTGATCTGTTCTGCAACTGTGCAGTAGAAGATTACATTTGCAGGTGTTTCCTTGCCTTTTGTTAGTGCTTTCACTGCCTCCAATGGGATTCCCGTAAGTTTCCTGTATAGGTTTTTCATTAGTGCATGTTGTCAGATAGAAGCCAGCTGCTCCCCTCATGGATGCTATGGAACTCTCGTTTTGAATTTGACATCTTACATTTTAAAATGTAAGTATAGTAGTTGTGTTGTTTTGTGTTCGACTATTTCCTACATAAGGGTGAGCAACAGGTTTTGAATGCAGTTGTATGCAATCTGTCCTGGTATGAGGCTGACAATTTGACCCAACGAGTTTTGGAAATGAGCCAATGGGAGCGCTGGTGAATCCCAGGTGGGACATGCTGTGCTTTTGCCCCAAAGAGAGGCACTTAACCCACATACATGTATTGCATATCCAGCTGGATAATTCCAAAGTACAGTCGTGGCCAAGAGTTTTGAGAATGACACACATATACATTTTCACAAAGTCTGCTGCCTCAGTTTGTATGATGGCAATTTGCATATACTCCAGAATGTTATGAAGAGTGATCAGATGAATTGCAATTGATTGCAAAGTCCCCCGTTGCCATGCAAATGAACTAAATCCCCAAACAACATTTCCACTGCATTTCAGCCCTGCCATAATCATGTCAGTGATTCTCTTGTTAACACAGGTGTGAGTGTTGACGAGGACAAGGCTGGAGATCACTCTGTCATGCTGATTGAGTTTGAATAACAGACTGGAAGCTTCAAAAGAAGGGTGGTGCTTGGAATCATTGTTCTTCCTCTGTCAACCATGGTTACCTGCAAGCAAACACGTGTCGTCATCATTGCTTTGCATAAAAAGGGCTTCACAGGCAAGGATATTGCTGGCAGTAAGATTGCACCTAAATAAACCCTTTATCGGATCATCAAGAACTTCAAGGAGAGCATATCAATTGCTGTGAAGAAGGCTTCAGGGCACCCAAGAAAGTCCAGCAAGCGCCAGGACCGTCTCCTAACGTTGATTCAGCTGCGGGATCGGGGCACCACCAATACAGAGCATGCTCAGGAATGGCAGCAGGCAGGTGTGAGTGCAGTGAGACGAAGACTTTTAGAGAATGTCCTGGTGTCAAGAAGGGCAGCAAAGATGCCACTTCTCTCCAGGACAAATATCAGGGACAGACTGATATTCTGCAAAGGGTACAGGGATTGGACTGCTGAGGACTGGGGTAAAGTCATTTTCTCTGATGAATCCCTTTTCCGATTTTTTTGGGGGGCATCTGGAAAAAAGCTTGTCCGGAGAAGACAAGGTGAGCGCTACCATCGGTCCTGTGTCATGCCAACAGTAAAGCATCCTGAGACCATTCATGTGTGGGGTTGCTTCTCAGCCAAGGGAGTGGGCTCACTTACAATTCTGCCTAAGAACACAGCCATGAATAAAGAATGGTACCAATACATCCTCCGAGAGCAACTTCTCCCAACCATCCAGGAACAGTTTGGTGACGAGCAATGCCTTTTCCAGCATGATGGAGCACTTTGCCATAAGGCAAAAGTGATAACTGAGTGGCTCGGGGAACAAAACATCGATATTTTGGGTCCATGGCCAGGAAACTCCCCAGACCTGAATCCCATTGAGAACTTGTGGTCAATCCTGAAGAGGTGGGTGGACAAACAAAACCCCAGAAATTCTGACAAACTCCAAGCATTCATTATGCAAGAATGGGCTGCCATCAGTCAGGATGTGGCCCAGAAGTTAATTGACAGCATGCAAGGGTGGATTGCAGAGGTCTTGAAAAAGAAGGGTCAACACTGCAAATTTTGACTCTCTGCATCAACTTCATGTAATTGTCAATAAAATCCTTTGACACTTATAAAATGCTTGTAATTATACTTCAGTATTCCATAGTAACACCTGTGGAAATTATTATTTCTGTCATTCTCAAAACTTTTGGCCACGACTGTATGTGAGAAGTTGCCACTGATAACCTGAAGCACTCCTTGTTTTCTCAGATAACCTAAAGAATCCAGCTTGCACACATACTTTCCTCTCATGGTTTTCCTTCTCTTTTTCTATGTCTTCCTCTTCCCACTGTCCCCCCAGCAATCCAAGGACTGCCTACGTCTGGATGAGACCATGCTGGTGAAGCAGCTGCTGCCTGAGATCTGTCACTTCATCCACACGTACCGCGAGGGCCACCAGCACGCTGCAGAACTCCGTGCCTCCGCCTCAGGGGTCCTCTTCTCCCTCAGCTGCAACAACTTCAACGCCGTCTTCAGCCGCATCTCCACCAGGTAACCCTGATCCTGAGGAGCTACAGAGTGTGTTGGCTAATTCTGTGTCAATGTCACTGTTGATGATCAGTTGAGCAGGTGTGTTAGTACAGGGCTGGAACAATAGCCTGCCCACCCTGTTGTTCTTCCAAGGTCCATGGCAATTGATCTACGTTACTGTCTTTTGTCAAAAAAAATGCATTTGTGTCTTAAAAAGTTCCACTAGACCTGATTTTCCCAGAAGTGTAGTATTACAACTTATTTTGAGCCCTCAGAAGTCATGATGAAGAGACTGTTTGTGCCCCCATTCCTGCTCATGTCATATGAGAAGTTAACTTGTTTGTGTATCTAAGCAATTCCGTTTAGCAGCCAGTCATGGACAAGGTCACCGTGACTGAACTGTTAGCCCAGTCATGAACGAAATCCCTCCCTCCCCACCCAGGATGTTCAGGATGGTGCAACGTTATAGAAAGTAAAGAGCGCGATCAGGATTCCCTGTTTTATTGTTCTATTAGATTAATTTTCCCTCATGATGAAATTGGGGAGGGCACTGTGGATCTGTCTCTGTACGTTCGTCACTACGATGAATGATACATCCAGCTATAGAGATCTGAGATTTATAAAATGATAGTGATTGGCCCAAGTGGGTTGCTATAGTAATCAACTGAAATTCCAAACTTTGAACAAGCATATTTCCTGTCCCTTTTGAGTTATTGTCATGAAATGTGGTTAATATTTGCAGCCTCTCATGAGCAACAAGTTTACCATGACAACTTATAATTTCAGTACTTACAAATGAAATGTCTTTCCACACAACATAAAGTCTATTTGCTAAGTATTCAGACCCCTTGACTTTTCCACATTGTTAATTTACAGCCTTATTCTCATCAATCTACACACAAAAGCCCATAATGACAAAGCGAAAGCAGGTTTTTAAAATGTTTTGGAAAAAAAACCAAATGCCTTATTTACAGAAGTATTCAGCCCCATTACTATGAGACTTGAAATTGAGCTCCAGTGCATCCTGTTTCCATTAATCATCCTTGAGATGTTTCTACAACTTGATTGGAGTTCTGTGTAAATTCTATTGATTGGACATGATTTGGAAAGGCACACACCTGTCTATATAAGGTCCCACAGTTGACAGTGCATGTCAGAACAAAAACCAAGCTGTGAGGTCGAAGGAGTTGTCCGTAGAGCTCTGAGACAGGATTGTTTCGAGAAACAGATCTGGCGAAGGATACCAACAAATGTCTGCAGCATTGAATGTCCCCAAGAACACAGTGGCCTCCATCATTCTTAAATGGAAGAAGTTTGGAACCACTAAGACTCTTCCTATATCTGGCAGCCTGGCCAAACTGAGCAATCAGGGGAGTAGGGCCTTGGTCAGGGAGGTGACCAAGAACCCGATGTTCACTCGGACAGAGCTCTGGAGTTCATATGTGGAGAAGGCACATGACAGCCTGCTTGGAGTTTGCCAAAAGGCACCTAAAGGACTCTGATCATGAGAAACAAGATTCTCTGGTCTGATGAAACCATGATTGACCTATTTGGCCTGAACGCCAATCGTCACATCTGGAGGAAACTTGGCACCATCCCTACGGTGAAGAGTGGAGGCAGCATCATTCTGTGGGGATGTTTTTCAGTGGCAGGGACTGGGAGACTAGTCAGGATCGAGGGAAAGATGAACGGAGCAAAGTACAGAGATCCTTGATGAAAATCTGATCAGGACCTCAGACTTGGGTGATGGTTCACCTTCCAACAGGACAACGACCATTAGCACACAGTCAAGACAGCGCAGGAGTGGCTTAAATACAAGTCTCTGAATGTCCTTGAGGGGCCCAGCCAAAGCACGAACTTGAACCCGATCGAACATCCACAGAGAGACCTGAAAACAGCTGTGCAGCGATGCTCCCTATCCAACCTGACAGAGTTTGAGAGGATCTGCAGGGAATGGGAGAAACTCCCCAAATACAAGTGTGCCAAGCTTGTAGTGTCATACCCAAGAAGACTCAAGGCTGTAATCACAGCCAAAGGTGCTTCAACAAAGTACTGAGTAAAGGGTCTGAATACTTATGTAAATGTAAGACATTTCTAAAAAACAGTTTTTGCTTTGCCATTGTGCGGCATAGTGTGTATATTGATTCGGGGGGGACGGGACAATTTAATCCATTTCAGAATAAGGCTGTAGAAAACTTTAAGGGGTCTGAATACTTTCCAAATGCACTGTAAGTTGGAAGAATTGAGACAAAGACCGCCACATCATTCGTCAGGGGCAACGTTTCTATCTGCAACATTCTGAACGTTTCACATCATTGATCCACATGTCAGTGTTCTGTCTTGAAGGAAGATGGGATGTCAAAAAGCCAGGCTCTACAAGGCTGTCCTCTTTTCCCTATTGTCCACGCCTTATTCTTTCCCTCCTTTCTAATGAGAAGCTGTGGTAGAATAAAATCTCAGGATATCATGTTTGACAGGACAAACTTGTTCCCTGGCAGTGTTTAAAATTCCTTATCCATTGTGTTCTCCCCCAGGTTGCAGGAGCTGACAGTCTGTTCAGAAGACACTGTGGATGTCCATGATATAGAGCTCATGCAGTACATCAATGTGGACTGCTTCAAACTTAAAAGACTGCTCCAAGGTAGCTACTCACTCAATTCCCTGTATGTCATACTTCATGTATTTTTTAACTCCTGGATTCTGTGTGTTTTGATGTTTTTTGCTAATACTATATTACTTTTCACTGCGTCCTCTCAGAAACGGTATTCAAATTCAAAGCCCTGAAGAAACCTGCCCAACTTGCTGTCATTAACAGTTTGGAAAAGGTTTGTGTGCTAATGTATTCAGTGCTGCTGTTTTGTGTTTATGAAGTTGGTGTATTATATTATTTGTGGTTTTCACTACTGCCACCTCTTGGCTGCTGGTGAAATGTTTAAAATAAAATGTTCCACTTTGAGGATATCACTATGCAGGTTTCCATTGACCCAGGTTTATTTGGCAAAAGATGATGAAAACAATGTATTTAAAATAAATGATTGACTAATAATTTAGAAGGTACGCGGGGTGGGGCATGTGATGCCAGACACAACTATAAAACTCCACAACACAATTAATTGCTAAATATATATTTGTTTAACTTCAAAATAATATATCTTTGCAGGACACTATCCTGACTATTATCCTGACTTTCAAGAAGGCCTGAATTGCTTTTACTTGCTTTTCTGGTTGGCTGAATGCAAGTTGCACTATCCAATTATTTTACAGGAGTGCAAGTTTCACCATGGCACGGACCGTTGCAATACGTTGCCACATGAGACTTATTTAAATATGGCATGTAGTAGTCAATTCTTACATTATTTCCATGCTGGATTTTGCGGGCTACCTGAGACATGAAGCAGATGGGAGGGAGGGCTACCTGAGACATGAAGCAGGTGGGAGGGAGGGCTACCTGAGACATGAAGCAGGTGGGAGGGAAGGCTACCTGAGACATGAAGCAGGTGGGAGGGAGGGCTACCTGAGACATGAAGCAGGTGGGAGGGAGGGCTACCTGAGACATGAAGCAGGTGGGAGGGAAGGCTACCTGAGACATGTGGGAGGGAGGGCTACCTGAGACATGAAGCAGGTGGGAGGGAAGGCTACCTGAGACATGTGGGAGGGAGGGCTACCTGAGACATGAAGCAGGTGGGAGGGAAGGCTACCTGAGACATGTGGGAGGGAGGGCTACCTGAGACATGTGGGAGGGAAGGCTACCTGAGACATGTGGGAGGGAGGGCTACCTGAGACATGAAGCAGATGGGTGGGAGGGCTACCTGAGACATGAAGCAGGTGGGAGGGAAGGCTACCTGAGACATGAAGCAGATGGGTGGGAGGGCTACCTGAGACATGAAGCAGGTGGGAGGGAAGGCTACCTGAGACATGAAGCAGGTGGGAGGGAAGGCTACCTGAGACATGTGGGAGGGAGGGCTACCTGAGACATGAAGCAGATGGGTGGGAAGGCTACCTGAGACATGTGGGAGGGAGGGCTACCTGAGACATGAAGCAGATGGGTGGGAGGGCTACCTGAGACATGAAGCAGGTGGGAGGCAGGGCTACCTGAGACATGTGGGAGGGAGGGCTACCTGAGACATGAAGCAGATGGGTGGGAGGGCTACCTGAGAAATGAAGCAGATGGGTGGGAGGGCTACCTGAGAAATGAAGCAGATGGGTGGGAGGGCTACCTGAGAAATGAAGCAGATGGGTGGGAGGGCTACCTGAGACATGAAGCAGATGGGTGGGAGGGCAGACAGGCTGTCACCAATTTATTAATGCGCAAATTGCCGAAAACAAACTTCATGTTTATTCGATACCTAGGTTTTGGCCCTAATTTTAGTTCAACAATTTGGGGGGGGTCTGACTTCATTACGTCCAACTGTTTTTATCGACAAGACAGTTGAATGGAAATTCACCGTAGCAGGCAGTTGATATATTTTCTATGCAAACATTCTAAATGTTGTAAAAAATAACTGGACAAGTTCATGGAAACGTACAGTACCAGTCAAAAGTTTGGACACCTACTCATTCCAGTTATTTTTTTCTACATTGTTGAATAATAATTAAGACATCAAAACTATGAAATTACACACGTAGCCATGTAGTAACCAAAAAAGTGTTAAACAATTCAAAATATATTTGAGATTCTTCAACGTAGCCACCTTTTGCCTTGATGACAGCTTTGCACACTCTTGGCATTCTCTCAAACAGCTTCATGAGGTAGTCACCTGGAATGCATTTCAATTAACAGGTGTGCCTTGTTAATTTGTGGAATTTCTTTCCTTAATACATTTGAGCCAATCAGTTGTATTGTGACAAGGTAGGGGGTATACAGAAGACAGCCCTATTTGGTAAAAGACCAAGTCCATATTATGGCAAGAACAGCTCCAATAAGCAAAGAGAAACAACAGTCCATCATTACTTTAAGACATGAAGGTCAGTCAATACAGAACATTTCAACAACTCTGAATGTTTCTTCAAGTGCAGTCGCAAAACCCATCCAAGTGCTATGATGAACTGGTTATCAGTTTCATCATAGCACCACAGGAAAGGAAGACCAAGACTTACCTTTGCTGCAGAGGATAAGTTCATTAGAGTTACCAGCCTCAGAAATTGCAGCCCAAATAAATTCTTCACAGAGTTCAAGTAACAGACACATCTCAACATCAACTGTTCAGAGGAGACTGTGTGAATCAGGCCTTCATGGTCGAATTGCTGCAAAGACTCTACTAAAGGACACCAACAATAAGAAGAGACTTGCTTGGGCCAAAAAACTCGAGCATTGGACATTAGACCGGTGTAAATCGGTCCTTTCTGAGGAGACCAAATTTGAGATTTTTGGTTCCAACCGCCGTGTCTTTGTTTAAAATTCAAGACACACTTAACCAGCATGGCTACCACAGCATTCTGCATTAATACACCATCCCATCTGGTTTGCGCTTAGTGGGACAATGACCCAAAACACACCTCCAGGCTGTGTAAGGGCTATTTGACCAAAGGAGAGTGATGGAGTGCTGCATCAGATGACCTGGCCTCCACGATCTTCCGACCTCAACCCAATTGAGATGGTTTGGGATGAGTTGAACCATGTGGGAAATCCTTCAAAAATCATTCCTCATAGTTTTGATGTCTTCACTATTACTCTACAATGTAGAAATGAAGAAAAATACTTGAATGAGTAGGTGTGCCCAAACTTGTGACTGGTACTTTAGCTACTGTCAGTTCTAGAGGACAGTTACATGTTTTTGTTCCTCCGCAGGCCTTTTGGAACTGGGTGGAGAACTACCCTGATGAGTTTACCACGCTCTACCAGAGACCACAGACAGACATGGCAGGTCAGTATTCTTAATAGCCTTGTATTGGACTGAAACAGATACTGTCACAACATGCACTTTAAAAAAGAAATCCATGTTAAATCTCAAAACGGATTCAAAGGGACTGTAGGGAACAGTTAAGGACACTCAAGAAGTTTGGTGAGTTTAGGGCTATCTCACTCGTGTGTGTCTGTCTCTGTGCATGCCCTTTAGATGCTGCAGAGAGGCTGTTTGACCTGGTGGACAGCTTTGCTGAGAGTGCCAAGAGGAAGGCAGCGGTGTGGCCTCTACAGATCATCCTCCTCATCCTCTGTCCTGAGATCACACACGTCATCTCTCGAGAGGTGGTGGAGGAGAGCAAGGCCAACAAGGTGAGATGAGAGAACACACACACACACACACACACACACTGAGATTAAATAGGTAGTGTGACTTATAGTTGCTTTCTCTGTCTTGCTACAGAAGCTGTTCCTGGAGAGCTTGAGGAAGGCCCTAGCAGGCCAGGGGGGCAGCAAGCAACTAACAGAGAGTGCTGCCATTGCCTGTGTCAAACTGTGCAAGGCCTCCACCTACATCAACTTAGAGGACCACTCCGGCATCTTCCTCCTAGTGCAGTCCTTCATGGTGGACCTCAAGGTCAGAACGACCAACCACTCTGTTGCCATCTGGGGGCTAGGGAATGCTACAGCAGTGGTGTCAAATCAAACACACATGGTTAGCAGATGTTATTGCGAGTGTAGCAATGCTTGTGGATGCTTGTCTGGGTTTTATGTTAGTCATTTATGTTGTGGAGTAAAATTGACAATGTCCTTTTCTGTATAGACATTTCTATCTACAACGTCCTGAACAGTAAACTCTGATTGATATGCCTACGGCTACCACTTAGACCTTTTAGAAGTGCAACTGTTGTGCTAGTGCTACCGCTATGGAGCTATAACCATTTTTCTAATACCCATCCAACCATCTCAGAACTTCACAAAGCCCCTTGTGTTATGGTTAATTGTGAATTTGGTTCATTTGGATATTGCCATGCAGCTTCCTCCTCCTATCTATTCCATCAGGCCCTGCTCTTCAGCCCCACCAAGCCCTTCTCTCGCGGGGCAGGCAGCCAGAATGCAGACGTGGACCTCATGATCGACTGCTTCGTCTCCTGTTTCCGTATCAACCCTCACAACAATCAGCACTTTAAGGTCAGTCAGTCTGCTCACCTCAGTGCATCGGTTGAGAAATGTGCAGACCATGTCTGAATGATGCTTTACCTAACTGTCAAAGTGGCAATTTTGACAAAACATTGTCTTTATTCATCTCCTCAGGTCTGTTTGGCCTCGTCCTCCCCCTCTACTTTTCACTTTGTTCTGGTCAACTCCCTGCACAGAATCATCACCAATGTAAGTGTGTACCGTCTCCACTACTACTTACTACCAAGTTCAGTCTAAGTACAGTTGATAGAACGGTGTTGATCTCAATTGCCGTTCCTACTGGAGTGCAATATTAATGATCTTCTCTTTTATCCTCTTCATCCTTTAGTCTGATCTGGACTGGTGGTCTAAGATTGATGCAGTGTACTGCTACTCTGGAGAGCTGCGACTAATGTTCTCAGACACTCTGAGCCGAGTGATGCAAGGCCTTCACACACACGCCCCACTACGCATGACACCGGTGAGAAAGGGGACCACACACACTCATATTCACACTCACTGTCACACCAATTGTTGGAAATCCACTTACCTTTTGTTTTCCTGTATAAGCCAACCACCTAGGACCACTATGTCTTAGTTACACCTAAAGGTACAACTTCTCTCTCTGACAGAGTCTGTCATTTAAAGAGAAGATGACCACCAGCCTTAAGTTCAAAGAGAGAACCACAGATCTGGACACACGCAGCTACAAGTGCCTCCTCCTCGTCCTGGTCAAACTCATCCACGCCGACCCCAAACTCATGCTGCACGTACGTCTTACACCAACCACCACATACACACTGAGACAATGTCCCTTGGCTCTGTTTGAATAGTTTTACACCCTCCCTTCCACTTGTGTGAATGTTTGTGTTTCCCCTCTGCCCTTACTTTCATCCATACATGCACATTTAATGTGTGTGTGTTGTAGAACCCAGGGAAGCAGGCTCAGGAGACTCAGAGCAGCACAGCAGAGCTGATCGCAGGCCTGGTGCAGCTGGTGCCCTTGGCCAACACAGCCCAGCTCTCCCAGGAAGCCATGGAGGTCAGTTTATACTCCTCTCTTACTCCCACTCCATCCACTCTGCTTCTTTATTCTTTCTCATTCTGTCCATTTCAACTCTATTCCCTAGCATTGAATTGTCAACTTCAAGTAAGGCACATTTCTCTCTGTCTCTGTTTCTCCCTGCCCAGGCTCTGCTGGTGCTGCACCTGCCTGAGACCATTGAGCTGTGGAACCCTGAGGCCCCCATTGAAACCTTCTGGGACATCAGGTACAAGGACATGGTTTAGTTCTATGGGCTTTTCAGTCCAGATATATTCCATGTAGACAGACACACTGGTCATGGATTCAGTAGTAGTCCCAGTCTTTTGGGGCATGTGTTGAGATTCCATTGGGCTTTAACACTGGCCTATCCCATTGTAGCTCCCAGGTTCTCTTCCTGATATGTAAGAAGCTGATTGGTCACCAGATGGTGAACAGCACAGAGGTGTTGAAGTGGTTGAGGGAGATCCTTATCTGCAGGAACAAGTTCCTCCTCAAGAACAAGGTGAGGTCAAGGACTCTAACCTCACATGAGAATAACCATTGAGGGCTAAAAAGCACTTTCAATGGAGAATCTCCATTAAATATTATTTTTAGTCTAGGACGACGCTTAGGTCTGGAAAACCGTCCAGAGAGTTTTGCGTGTGTTGGACATGTCTAACTCCTCTCTGCTCCTCCAGGAGTGTGCCACGCAGGGCAGTGGAATCCCCATCTGCAGACAGGCCCAGACCAAACTGGAGGTGTGTCTATACATGTTTCTGTGGAGCCCTGACACCGAGGCCGTGCTGGTGGCCATGTCCTGCTTCAGACACCTGTGTGAGGAGGCTGACATCCGCTCCTCCGCTGACGAGGTGCCCGTCCAGACCATCCTGCCCAACTACACCACCTTCACAGAGTTTGCCTCCGTCAGCAACATGATGGCCACCGGTCAGTAAAAACATTGTGTTTTGTAGATTACTTTTAAAGTGGTCTGAGAGTCACTATATAGGCCAACGCTTTCAGAAAATGACTCCCTCTACGTGTTCCACTATGTGTTTGGTAGGACGCTCCACCCTGCAGAAGAGAGTGATGGCCTTGTTGAGAAGGATAGAGCACCCCACTACAGGAAACACTGAGGTGTGAAAGAATAGAGAAACATTTAAATACAGTTTATCCTTGATTACATCCCTCTAGTATTTGACGTATCCCTCCTTGTTTCCATGTCTCACCCCAGGCATGGGAGGACACGCTTGCAAAATGGGAGCAGGACACCATACAGATTCTTAACTTCCCCAAAAACAAGGTGGAGGATGGTCAGGTAAAAGCACTTCAATTTTAGGATTTAGGTTTGTTTCACCGTAAATAAAAATAACACAGGGAACCACTGCTCCAAACTCTACCTAAATACCTGCTCGCTGTCTCCCCCTGCAGGAGTGGATCAACATGACAGGCTTCCTGTGTGCTCTGGGCGGGGTGTGTCTGTCTCAGCGCAGCAAGCCCTGTGGCCCCGCCGCCTACAGCCCCCCCATGGGCCCCATGAGCGAACGTAAGTACTCCATGGTCTCTGTGGGCTCCTGTGATGTCTCTAACGCTGGAACCTCAGCCACCTGCTCTTCCTCCACTGAGACCCCCCTGGGCAGGTTCCTGGACCGCCTGCTTGCTCTGCTGGTATGTGGTCATGAGAGGGTGGGTCTGCATGTCCGCACCAATGTCAAGGAGCTGCTGGGGCTGGAGCTCAGCCCGGTCCTGTACCACATGCTCTTCAACAAGCTCAGGAACAGCATCGGACGCTTCTTCGACACACAGGGGCCGGTGAGTGGATGGGCTGGGGAGGAGGATGGGGACGTTAACCAATGATTTGAATTGTATGAGCATAGAAAAGCTTATTAGGACAGGTAGGGTGCTGCAATCAGCATATCACATTTTATTAGTTCTTTATCAAATATTGGTCTGTTGACATTAGCAGGAATGTAGTGAAGACTGATTTAATGGATTTGTCTCTAATGCTATTGCAGGTCCCCATCAATGATACTAACACACAGTTTGTAGAACAGACCATCGCCATCATGAAGAACCTACTGGACAACCATGCTGAGGGCAGCTCAGAGCACCTGGGACAGGCCAGCATAGAGACCATGATGCTCAACCTGGTCAGGTGAGAGACACTCACTTACTCACCCAGGTCGCAGTTGTAGCCTACCTGGTTAAATAAAGGTGAAATAAAAAATAAAACTCAGCTTATGAAATGCCTAATCAGTTGTCCATCTTCAGGACCTTATTCAGTCTTATCTCACCCCCCAGGTACGTGCGTATCCTCGGCAACACGTTGCATGCCATCCAGATGAAGACCAAGCTGTGCCAGTTGGTGGAGGTAATGATGGAAAGACGAGACGACCTGTCCTTCTGCCAGGAGATGAAGTTCAGGTGAGAGACAGACAGCACCCTCTCCTGGACAGACCTAATCAAGCCAAACTAGCTAAACGCTACTTAAAAGTGTCAGTCAGTAGTTCAAACAATAAAAAAGTGTCTCCCTGTTTTGGTAAAAAGCTAAGGGACGGGGCTGGAGAAATATAAGCACTCTCAAATTCATAGACAGAGCTGACAATCCCTGATATAAAATTCTAGTTTTAACCATGTTTTGAGGCTGTATTGTTTGTTTACATTTACTTTGTTTACAAACATTGGAGTAAAACAAGCTTATATTTTGGGTCCTGATGGGGTACGACAGTTGAACGTAGCTCATGAGGCATTTATAAGTTATATTCCTCAAGACTCAATGGGTATACATCAGAGGTGAGACCAAGTCATTGTTTTACAAGTCTCAAGTCATAATGTGCTCTTCAACAAATGTAATAGGATTTCATATTTTTAACAAGAGTAATAGTTAGTATATTACATTTACACAAATCATAAATGCCTTTAAAAATATCTATATATTTATTACTTTCCAAATTAACTTGATTTCAATGGAAATACATGGGTAGCCATGAGAAAGACCCCCCCAAATAATGATTGATTATCGAGGATCACTATGGTGCGCAATTGGGCTATGTAGGCTTGTACACAATCCCCCAACCTTAACACACACGCACACTGTGTGTGTGGTTACACTAGGCCAACATATGTCAATGGTTTTAGGAACAGCAGTAACATCAGGCAGGATTTAGGCTTCCAACTGCCATGCCAGTTGTAGCTCAATCTTGGGTGCAATGATCACATTCCCGCACTGACTGACTGTGTGGAGGCGCATTGATTTAACTTTACACTAGCCTACATGATACACTAGTAAAGTAATAAAATACACTGCTCAAAAAAATAAAGGGAACACATCCTAGATCTGAATGAATGAAATATTCTTATTAAATACTTTTTTCTTTTCATAGTTGAATGTGCTGACAACAAAATCACACAAAAATGATCAATGGAAATCAAATTTATCAACCCATGGAGGTCTGGGTTTTGGAGTCACACTCAAAATCAAAGTGGAAAACCACACTACAGGCTAATCCAACTTTGATGTAATGTCCTTAAAACAAGTCAAAATGAGGCTCAGTAGTGTGTGTGGCCTCCACGTGCCTGTATGACCTCCCTACAACGCCTGGGCATGCTCCTGATGAGGTGGCGGATGGTCTCCTGAGGGATCTCCTCCCAGACCTGGACTAAAGCATCGCCACCTCCTGGACAGTCTGTGGGGCAACGTGGTGTTGGTGGATGGAGCGACATGATGTCCCAGATGTGCTCAATTGGATTCCGGTCTGGGGAACGGGCGGGCCAGTCCATAGCATCAATGCCTTCCTCTTGCAGGAACTGCTGACACACCCCAGCCACATGAGGTCTAGCATTGTCTTGCATTAGGAGGAACCCAGGGCCAACCACACCAGCATATGGTCTCACGAGGTCTGAGGATCTCATCTCGGTACCTAATGGCAGTCAGGCTACCTCTGGCGAGCACATGGAGGGCTGTGCGGCCCCCCAATGAAATGCCACCCCACACCAGGTTGTTGCAGGCAGCAGAACGTTCTCCACGGCATCTCCAGACTGTCACGTCTGTCACATGCTCAGTGTGAACCTGCTTTCATCTGTGAAGAGCACAAGGGCGCCAGTGGCGAATTTGCCAATCTTGGTGTTCTCTGGCAAATGCCAAACGTCCTGCACGGTGTTGGGCTGTAAGCACAACCCCCACCTGTGGACGTCGGGCCCTCATACCACCCTCATGGAGTCTGTTTCTGACCGTTTGAGCAGACACATGCACATTTGTGGCCTGCTGGAGGTCATTTTGCAGTGCTGCTCCTGCTCCTCCTTGCACAAAGGCGGAGGTAGCGGTCCTGCTGCTGGGTTGTTGCCCTCCTACGGCCTCCTCCACATCTCCTGATGTACTGGCCTGTCTCCTGGTAGCGCCTCCATGCTCTGGACACTACGCTGACAGACACAGCAAACCTTCTTGCCACAGCTCGCATTGATGTGCCATCCTGGATGAGCTGCACTACCTGAGCCACTTGTGTGAGTTGTAGACTCCGTCTTATGCCACTAGAGTTAAAGCACCGCCAGCATTCAAAAGTGACCAAAACATCAGCCAGGAAGCATAGGAACTGAGAAGTGGTCTGTGGTCCCCACCTGGGGGTGTCTTGCTAAATGCCTATAATTTCCACCTGTCTATTCCATTTGCACAACAGCATGTGAAATTTATTGTCAATCAGTGTTGCTTCCTAAGTGGACAGTTTGATTTCACAGAAGTGTGATGAACTTGGAGTTACATTGTGTTTAAGTGTTCCCTTTATTTTTTTTGAGCAGTGTATTTAGCTGTCGGCTATATTAGCCACAACCGTTCTTTGTGCAGCTTCAAATGTCGAACATTGTTGCGCCTCCGTCTGTAATTGTCTCCCTGCCTGTTTTGCAAGTTGCAAACTGTTTTTTGTTGGTACAGCGTCATCTTTATCTGTTTTTTGTTGGTACAGCGTCATCTTTATCTGTTTTTTGTTGGTACAGCGTCATCTTTATCTGTTTTTTGTTGGTACAGCGTCATCTTTCTGTTTTTTGTTGGTACAGCGTCATCTTTCTGTTTTTTGTTGGTACAGCGTCATCTTTATCTGTTTTTTGTTGGTACAGCGTCATCTTTATCTGTTTTTTGTTGGTACAGCGTCATCTTTATCTGTTTTTTGTTGGTACAGCGTCATCTTTATCTGTTTTTTGTTGGTACAGCGTCATCTTTATCTGTTTTTTGTTGGTACAGCGTCATCTTTATCTGTTTTTTGTTGGTACAGCGTCATCTTTATCTGTTTTTTGTTGGTACAGCGTCATCTTTCTGTTTTTTGTTGGTACAGCGTCATCTTTATCTGTTTTTTGTTGGTACAGCGTCATCTTTCTGTTTTTTGTTGGTACAGCGTCATCTTTATCTGTTTTTTGTTGGTACAGCGTCATCTTTCCAAGGGCTCCATCTGAATTCACCCATCGGCGTTCCTCTGCACTGCCACGCGCAACTTTTTCTCAGCTGGCACAATTTGATTGGCTGCTGTCCGATTCAAACTGTAATCCGTTAAATGAAGAGTTGATGCGCTGGACACTTTTTTTAATGGCATAATTTTTTATATTTGGGTTTGGAGAGGGTGTCAGGTTGAGTAATAAGGCATGAGTCATTGGTGTTAAAATCAAAGTTGAGTTGCAAGTCATTATTTGTGACTCCAGTCTGACTCGAATCCAAGTCATGTGACTTGAGTCCACACCTCTGGTATACATTTGTTTATAAGGCCAAAAATGTCTGTAGCAATTGCTGATTGCCCCTTTAAAGGCTACCAATAATGAACCTTTTTTAAAAGATTTTTGTTAATTCAACCCCTCACCACGTCTCTTCCAGGAACAAGATGGTGGAGTACCTGACAGACTGGGTGATGGGCACCTCCAACCAGGCTGCTGATGACGATATCAAGTGTCTGACCAGAGACCTGGACCAGGCCAGTATGGAGGCGGTGGTGTCTCTGTTAGCTGGCCTGCCTCTACAACCAGAGGAGGGAGATGGGGTGGAGCTGATGGAGGCCAAGTCCCAGCTCTTCCTCAAGTAACTACAACATGCTTTACTCATATACCTTTTAGTCATGTAGCTGACACTCTAATCCAGAGAGACTTAGTTATCTGTTGCTGCTCTTCAGCTTTCTGTTTACTGTGCATGCTGTAACATTTCCACACGCAAAATAAACTCTGTTTCTGTATAGAAGTAAAGGAATGCATTAACTTAAATGTGCACTTAATTTGAATCCATACTGACAGTTAAGTGTTCTGAACCCTGCTTTACCCCCTGTACCCAGGTACTTTACCCTGTTTATGAACCTGCTGAATGATTGCAGTGAGGTGGAGGATGATGGCCAGCCGGTGGTTGGGAGGAAGAGGGGCATGTCTCGACGCCTGGCCTCCCTCAGACACTGTACTGTCCTGGCCATGTCCAACCTCCTCAACGCCAATGTGGACAGTGGACTAATGCACTCTATCGGTGATCTACTTTAGCAGTAGTGATTCTCTACATTTTTGTAGTGCCAGACAACCATAACATTTGTCCTTCCATCCAGCAAGGACCATAGCTTCCAAAATGAACAGTCAAACCTCAGTTAAAATGTCCCTGTATCCACTTCCACCCTTCATCTCTCTCTGTCGCTCTGTCTCTCTCTCACTCCTCCCCCCACCATCCATCCTTCTCCAGGTCTGGGCTACCATAAGGACCTGCAGACACGGGCCACCTTCATGGAGGTTCTGACTAAGATCCTCCAGCAGGGGACAGAGTTTGACACACTGGCAGAGACGGTGCTAGCTGACCGCTTTGAGAGGCTGGTGGAGCTGGTCACCATGATGGGAGACCAGGGAGAGCTGCCCATCGCCATGGCACTAGCCAATGTGGTGCCAGGATCCCAGTGGGTATGTATGAAAAAGAGCACTAGGTCATTTTTGTCTCATCTTTTGGTGACCAACCTTCACACTGAAGAGCACTACAATAACACACCTGTTTCTGCTAGTCAAGGTGCTGATTCATTAGTAGAATCAGACATGTTAGTGCAAGGCTGGAGTAAAAGCCTGCATCGCCTGTAGCTCTCCAGGAAAAGGGTTGGCCACCCCTGTGCTAGTATGAGTGTGTTAATTGTAGTAGTTCTAGAAAAGTGTTTACGCATTTTTGTGTATTAAGAGTTTTTGTCTGCGTGTGTCTTCTTCAGGACGAGCTGGCCCGTGTGTTGGTGACGCTGTTCGACTCCCGCCACCTGCTGTATCAGCTGCTGTGGAACATGTTCTCCAAGGAGGTGGAGCTGGCTGACTCTATGCAGACTCTGTTCAGAGGCAACAGCCTGGCCAGTAAAATCATGACCTTCTGTTTCAAGGTAAAACCACATTTCTCTCCCATACAGGCAATTTTAAATAGTAGAACTTGAAGCACTCACACCAAACATGACATTTTAAATCCATTTTAACGTTGAAATCCTTTGTCAGGTGTACGGGGCGGCGTACCTACAGAAGCTACTTGAGCCTCTACTTAAAGGGGTCGTCACCACCCCAGAGTGGCACAACATCAGCTTTGAGGTGGACACAACCAGGTAGGAACCTTCACTGGAAGCATTCCACCAGTTAGTTTGACTGTGGTAGCCTGTTGTGGTGGTAAGGGATAGCGCAACGATTTGAGCAATTATGGGGGGGTAACCTTGTTAAATGGAAGTTACCAAGGCAATTTTTACTTTTTATTTCCCCTTCCTCTCTTTCCCCCCCTCCGTCTCCTCTCTTTTTGTCCTCTCCACCCTCCCTGTCTGTAGACTAGAACAGTCTGAGAACCTTGAGGAGAACCAGCGGAACCTTCTCCAGATCACAGACCGGTTCTTCCTGGCCATTATCAACTCCTCCAGCGAGTTCCCTCCGCAGCTACGCAGTGTGTGTCACTGTCTCTACCAGGTAGGCTCATATTCCACCCCTGGCCTGACACTGCTCTCTGGGTGGGTGGAGTGCTGTCGCCACTGGCTGCCACTGGCGACGCCACTGTCGCCTTCTTCCACACTGTGCCAGTAATGGCATTAGTCAACAGCTCTCACTCCAATACACACACTGCCACAACCTTCTTACTTTCCACTAACATTGCCGCTATCCATACAGTGGTTCCTCCTTTTAAAAATTCTGTGCTTACACCGCGGGACTTAGAGGTAACCAGCGTCACGGCGTCATTCATCAAAACCACCACAAGGGGGAGTTAGAGCACTCTATGCATTTGGGTCCCAATGTTTTTATATGACCAATCATATCGAGTGGTTCCAAATTCCTTCAGCAAAGATGGCTGACAAAACATTACGGTGGAAGCTAATCTTAGTAATTATAACATCATAACGAGTTAAGCAAAAAAATGTACAATTGAGAGGAATATGTTAATGTAGAAAAAAACGATTGTGTATATTTTTCTGTCAAAGTTCATTTACGAAATTTGCTATTTAGCAAGTTTTTTTTCAGTCATATCCAATACCAGGTGTATCAAACTCCATTCTTTGAATGATGCTGTGTCTGCATGTATGTATTACAATTATACACTTCAACAGTGTTTTACCACTCATGCTCCTGGGACATCAATTATTACACATTGTAACTATGCAATAGACTAGAAACATGATTTAAGTAAAGGCTGATTTGTAATTGATATATACAAAAAAAAACAGTCCACTACACTTCCTATGCATATCTAACTCCCTTCATCTGCATTAATCTGAGGAGGTTCTCCCAGCCATGTGGACGATTTGAAAACAGGGCAGCAAAGTTTGTCACCAGAGCGGTTTAGAGCATAATACTATTTACCTGTGAGTTACCAGACCTTCATACAAACTTGCTATGCTAAATTCTTGACGCACAACCGAAGGTGCTGCCATATCCTGCCAGCACGCCCACAAGCGAGCCACTCGGGCGGAGAATGACGTGTGGAAGAGGGTGAGGAACGAGATGGGTGTAACAATCCAGGCTATTTGCTCTGAGACCTGCATAAAAATGTAATGAAACAAACAGGAAGCAGGTTTCGAACCCTCAACATTCTCAAATCAAATTTTATTGGTCACATACACAGGGATAGATGTTAATGCGAGTGTAGCGAAGTGCTTGTGCTTCTAGTTCTGACCATGCAGGAATAATTAACAAGTAATCTAACAATTTCACAACTACCTTTACACACAAGTGTAAAGGAATGATTAAGAATATGTACATATAAATATATGGATGAGCGATGGCAGTGCGGCATAGGCAAGATGAAGTAGATGGTATAGAGTACAGTATATACAAATGAGATGAGTAATGTAGGGTATGTAAACATTATATAAAGTGGCATTTTTTTTAATAGACTAGTGGAGGTCCACCGATTTTATGATTTTTTTCAACACCGATACCGATTATTGGAGGACCAAAAAAAGCCGGTACCGATTAATCGGTATAATATATTTTTTAAATGCTATTTTATTTATTTATTTGTAATAATGACAATTACAACAATACTAAATGAACACTTTTATTTTAACTTAATAAAATACATCAATCAAATCAATTTAGCCTCAAATAAATAATGAAACATGTTCAATTTGGTTTAAATAATGCAAAAACAAAGTGTTGGAGAAGAAAGTACAACTGCAATATGTGCCATGTAAAAAAGCTAACGTTTAAGTTCCTTGCTCAGAACATGAGAACATTTGAAAGCTGGTGGTTCCTTTTTAACATGAGTCTTCAATATTCCCAGGTAAGAAGTTTTAGGTTGAGGTTATTATAGGAATTCTAGGACTATTTCTCTCTATACCATTTGTATTTCATATACCTTTGACTATTGGATGTTCTTATAGGCACTTTAGTATTGCCAGTGTAACAGTATAGCTTCCATCCCCCTCCTGGGCTCGAACCAGGAGCTCCTGAACCAGGGCTCCTGGGCCCTCCTGGGCTCGAACCAGGAACACATCGATAACAGCTACCCTCGAAGCAGCGTTACCCATCGCTCCACAAAAGCCGCGGTCCTTGCAGAGCAAGGGGAACGACTACAAGTCTCAGAGCGAGTGACGTTTGAAATGCTTTTAGCGCGCACCCCGCTAGCCAGTTCACAACGGTTACACCAGCCTAATCTCGGGAGTTGATAGGCTTGAAGTCATAAACAGCACAATGCTTGAAGCACAGCGAAGAGTTGCTGGCCAACGCACAAAAGTGCTGTTTGAATGAATGCTTACGAGCCTGCTGCTGCCTACCACCGCTCAGTCAGACTGCTATATCAAATCATAGACTTAATTATAACATAATAATCACAGAAATACGAGCCTTAGGTCATTAATATGGTCAAATCCGGAAACTATAATTTCTAAAATAAAATGTTTATTCTTTCAGTGAAATATGAAACCGTTCCATATTTTATTAAACGGGTGGCATCCATAAGTCTAAATATTCCTGTTACATTGCACAACCTCAATGTTATGTCATAATTACGTAAAATTCTGGCAAATAAGCTTCCAACGAGCCAGGCAGCCCAAACTGTTGCATATACCCTGACTCCGCGTGCAATGAACGCAAGAGAGGTGACACAATTTCCTTAGTTTAATATTGCCTGCTAACATGAATTTCTTTTAACTAAATATGCAGGTTTAAAAAACATGTACTTCTGTGTATTGATTTTAAGAAAGGCGTGGATGTTTATGGTTAAGTACATTCGTGCAACGATTATGCTTTTTTTCCGCAAATGCGCTTTTGTTAAATCATCTCCCGTTTGGCGAAGTTGGCTGTCTTTGTTAGGAAGAAATAGTAATCACAGTTCGCAACGAGCCAGGCGGCCCAAACTGCTGCATATACCCTGATTCTGTTGCACAGAACGCAAGAGAAGTGACGCAATTTCAATGAATTCAATGAAATGATTATGATTCAATGAAAAATTAACAGGCACCGCATCGATTATATGCAACGCAGGACAAGCTAGATAAACTAGTAATATCATCAACCATGTGTAGTTAACCAGTGATTATGTTAAGATTGATTGTTTTTTTATAAGATGCGTTTAATGCTAGCACCTTACCTTGGCTCCTTGCTGCACTCGCATAACAGGTTGTCAGCCTGCCACGCAGTCTCCTCGTGGAGTGCAATGTATTCGGCCATGATCGGGGTCCAAAAATGCCGATTACCGATTGTTATGAAACCTTGAAATCGTCCCTAGTGACTAGTGATACATTTATTCCATCCAATTTTTTATTATTAATGTGGCTATAGATTTGAGTCAGTATGTTGGCAGCAGCCACTCAATGTTAGTGATGGCTGTTTAACAGTCTGATGGCCTTGAGATAGAAGCTGTTTTTCAGTCTCTCGGTCCCAGCTTTGATGCACCTGTACTGACCTCGCCTTCTGGATGATAGCGGGGTAAACAGGCAGTGGCTCGGGTGGTTGTTGTCCTTGATGATCTTTTTGGCCTTCCTGTGACATCGGGTGGTGTAGGTGTCCTGGAGGGCAGGTAGTTTGCCCCTCGGTGATGCGTGTGCAAACCTCACTACCCTCTGGAGAGCCTTAAGGTTGTGGACGGAGCAGTTGCCTACCAGGCGGTGATACATTCTGACAGGATGCTCTCGATTGTGCATTTGTAAAAGTTTGAGGGTTTCAGGTGACCAGCCAAGTTTCCTCAGCCTCCCGAGGTTGAAAAGGCGCTGCTGCGCCTTCTTCACCACGCTGTCTGTGTGGGTGGACCGTTTCAGTTTGTCAGTGATGTGTACTCTGAGGAACTTCCAGCGATAGTCGTTTAGCTCAGTTACCTTCGCTTTCTTGGGAACAGGAACAATGATGGCCCTCTTGAAGCATGTGGTAACAGCAGACTGGGATAAGGATTGATTGAATATGTCCGTAAACACACCAGCCAGCTGGTCTGCGCATGCTCTGAGGATGCAGCTAGGGATGCTGTCTGGGCCGGCAGTCTTGAGAGGGTTAACACGTTTAAAATGTTTTGCTCACGTTGGCTGCAGTGAAGGAGAGCCCGAAGTCTAGCATGCTATCGACTGTACCCTTATGTATTAATTTGGGTTGGGGCCGATTGTGGCTAAAAACACTATCTATTGGAATCTTTAACAAGTGGAAAGGGGAACAAGTATTATTAGTTTTTCACAAGTGTAGCAGGCTGTGAATTCTGCGAACAACGTTTCTAGGATGGGCTATTAGCTGAACAATACACCATTCAACCTTTACTAAAGAATTGTCTAATAGCCGAGCTAGGTGTGAACCCCCCCCAACTTGAGCTGTTGTATATATTGGTCATGGCTCCCGAGTGGCGCAGGGGTCTAAGGCACTACATCTCAGTGCAAGAGGCATTACTACAGTCCCTGGTTCGAATACAGGCTGTATCTCATCCGACCGTGATTGGGAGTGGCATAGGGCGGCGCACAATTGTCCCAGCGTCATCCGGGTTTGGCCAGGGTAGGCCATCATTGTAAATAAGAATTTGTTCTTAACTGACTTGCCTAGTTAAATAAAGGTTAAATCAATTTTTAAAAACTGTCGGCAACTGCAGCGCAATCAATAGGAGGTGAACTGTGGCTGGTGCTGAAAATATAGCTAACTTGTTATGCAAGTGTTGCACACCAACAGCTGGAGAAAACCTACACCAGCTGAGCAATTCATTTCAATAATAATCTTTTTAATTTGACTTTACAAATAACAAGAGGGCTTAATTTGATTTTTTTCTGAGCCTAGACCTATATAAAATATCTGGCTGAGGTAGGCTATGATGCTTAACAGCCTAATAGAAGTAGGATTGTAAACAAGATGCTGTGTTTTTATTTACAGTAGTGATGGGCAACTGGAGGCAAGTGTACTGTAGCAGGTTTATCCCATTATGCAAATGTTTCCTATTAGCAGGACAATAGACTTTTTATAACCCGACTAGTGTTGTGAAAATCCCTCAACTTGCAATGTATCCGATGCTTGATTACTCTAAAGTGTTACGTTTCTAACTCAAAACAGCAGTACAGTATTTCTTCAACATCTTTATGCTTTCGTTAATAAAATAACGAGATAAAAGACATTCAAATGCTGTTTATTTAAACTACATTTTAGTCGCACTTCCACCCAGCTCCATGACTACAGGTAAAATCTTGCTGAGATTATCAATATATTTGTTGTATCGTCTTTTTCTAGCCAAAACATCTTGATGGCCTTGACCAGTTCATCTTTGCTTGTCGGCTTGGCAGAGTTACGGATTCATTTGTTCAGTTGATGCCAAACAAGTTAGATCGGGTTTAAATCAGGAGACCTACATGTAGAGATTAAAGTAATATTTTAGATATACTGAAGGCCTACCGAAGGTGATGTAGGTCTTTTTATTGATTTATTTTTATTTAACCTTTTATTTTACTACATCAAGGTCTACTTACTCTGGTGGCATCTTGACCCAGTTTATGCCCTCATTTGCAATGTAAACCCGGGCGGCAGTGTGTTTTGGGTCATTGTCTGCATTTGGAGAAGAAAAAAAGCTTAACGGCCAACATTAGGTACAATAATAGAAATATACATGTAAATAGGCCTAAATGTAACAAAATATTGCTATAATCCTACCTTAAAAGAAATGTGGTCCCTGAAACACCTCTCTGACAGGGTCCAGCACATCTCTTGATTATTTCTTCCGTGATACCTGAAAAAGGAGGCGAGAGTGAATTATTGTTGTACACCTAACAGTCTGTGGTGTGTAGGCTACAATATTTTATGTACCTTTTTGCTTGTAAATAGCCAAACTCAAAAATCAAATATGGGCCTGGTCCTTGGCTAGAAATTGCCCCCCACACACACACACACACACACACACACACACACACACACACATGGCGTTTGAGCGGATGCTTGGGACTCGGCTTGCTTGATCTTTTTTTCTGTAACAATTTTGAGCAAATTTCTCAAGGGCCATGGTTGATTTGTCTGTGAAGATGTCATTTAATATCTCGCCAACTTTGATCCATGCCTAGACCTGCAGGGCGCAAAGTTCTTTGTTTGTCAGACGAATCATTGGGTCTAAACTACAGACCATTATGGCTATTATTCAGATTACAGTCGCTCACTGTAATTGTTTTGAAAACGAAATCTGCAAAATTGTTTTTTTTATATATATAGATATATCTATATCTCCTTCACACTGTGGATGTCTATTTCAGCACCGTTTCGCGCTGCTCTGAGACGAGCATGGAAAATGAAAATATTCAATTATATTCTTAAGATATAAGTGTTGACTGAAATATAAGCAAGTGATGTCTGCTAAATAATCAAGTTATGTTTCTCCAGAAATAAATAATTCTAAATAACAAACTTTTTTTATTTACGAATTGCCTTTTTCTCACTCACTCTTGGTTAAATGAAAACGAAATCTCCAAAATATCGTTACTTTTTAATTTACTATTATAGAAATCCCTTAGGAACTGTGAGAATATCTGAGGGGCTTTTATATAATTCTAAATGAATTATAATCGCTTTGTTTAAAAAGTAACGATATTTGGGAGATTTGGTTTTCATTTAACCAGAAGTGAGCGAGAAAAAGGCAATTCTTGAACATGGGGTGAGACATTCTCACTACTTTGTAAATAAAGCTGCCAATAATTGCATTTAGAGGATTGGAGGATTCTAAATTAATATCTAAAGGGCATTTTCCGTTTATCTGAGAATATCTAATGGAAAATTCCCCTTAGATATTAATTTAGAATCCTCCAATCCTCTAAATGTAAATGTTGGCAGAGAATCATTTCATTGAAAAAAATATTTGTCGACGTACTGTTGGCGTACCATAGGTGAAATGAGTCTCACTAGTGTTGAGTAATGTGCTGTTAAAAATGGTGTAGGTCTTTATTTATGGAAAAAGCATATTGAAGTTAGAGGCAATAGGATTTAAAGCAGTAAGATTTTTGAAGCAATAAGATTTCAGTATCGTTTTGCGCTGTTCTGAGACAAGCATGTGGACCAATGAGATTTTTGTTTTCAAAACTAGGCAAGCCAGTTAAGAACAAATTCTTATTTTGGGATTCTTTAGCTAAATAGCCCAGTACTGTACTGCCGACAGACTCGTTGTACAGCGCCATATTTTCCATTCCATCCTAACGGAAACCCAGATAGTTTCCGGAAACCCACCATAATATTAATCAAATGAATTAAGCAAGTACCATTCAAAAGTTTGGAAATACCTACCCATTTCAGGATTTTTCTTTTTTTAAACTATTTTCTACATTGTAGAATAATAGTGAAGACATCACAACTATGAAATAACACATATGGAGTCAGTTAAGAACAAATTCTTATTAACAAGGACAGCGTACTTCTTCCTCCCTGTCTCCCGCATGCCCACAGTCTCGTTTTTCTCGGAATAGAAACACCATAATATTAATCAAATGTATTAATCAATCCCATGTACTATGTTATTACAAAAGGTTTTAAATTCTCTAGTAGTGCCAATATGGGAGACAATCAAATGCTTCTCAAAGATGCCCTCTGGTGGTCAAAATAGCACTAACGTGCATTAATGTAAAATATGGCTGACAATTAATTAACGTGCCATAGAATGCTGCAGCAGCCCGCAAGTATGATGCAACTTTTAAAGGAGGAACCACTGTACTCTGCCCTCTCCTACATGTTCTCTCTTCATGTACTGTGACAGAACAGAATAAGGGCTGTACCTTCAATGGTGGTAGTTTGAAAAGGGGGAACATATGCAGTTGAATTACCTGGCTACAGCAACATCAAGACACCACAAAGCAGCTAGTGTGTTCCTGCTCACAGTCACCCAACCTCTTACTTACATACACACACACACACACACACACACAGACTTCCGTCTCTATTAAGCCTAACTTTTCCATGAAAGAACACCTCTGTATGGACACACGCTACCACAGCCTATTTCCTGCTGTTTTCATCTGCATGTCTGATGAGCCGACACCGCTGCCCTACTGCTCTCTGATTCCACAAAGACGGAATTTCTCCCTACACTGACTTAAAGTAACACATCAGCTGTTTTGATATCTCAATGAGATGAACACAGGGTGCTTTGGAACCACTAATGTTATTTTGTGGCACACAAAACCGAAATCTCACAGAAAGTGAAGTTTATACATATCGTTCTCCATTTGCTCGATACTACTACCATAGTGCTAAAATCTGCCTGTAAAAAAACCTGCACAGACACATGCTATGCTGTTCAATAGTAGGGCTGTGCCGGCAGATGCTCTTGTAGCGTGTGTGTGTGTGTGTGTGTGGCCGGTGCTGTGACCTGTTTGTGCTCATCTCTGTTCTGTAGGCTACTTGCCACTCTCTACTGACTAAAGCCACAGTTAAAGACAGAAAGGAAAACAAAAAAGCAGTAAGTTCAGAGAACTTTTTCCTCAGCCACTTTATTTTCAAAAGCAAAAATAAGTTTTTGTTGCATTTTTAAAAATTTGATTTATTTTTATGGTTTGATTTAGTGCTTAATTTGTTCATCTTGAAACGGTTTTCACATTCAAGTCTGTGTTCAGCCTTCTCTTAAAATCCTTGTACTAATACAGGTGCCAACTTAGTTGCTTCCATTTCCAATTAACCATGCCAAGAAACCAGTGCATTCCGTTACAGCAGGGGTGTCAAACTTTATCCATGGCGGGCCTAGTGTCTGCGGCTTTTAGTTTTTTCCTTTCAATTAGGACCTAAACAACAAGGTGAGGGGAGTTGTTTACTAATCAGTTTTTAATGGTCGATCAAGTACAAGGGAGGATCGTAAACCCGCAGACATTCGGCCCTCGGTGGAGTGAGTTTCAAGCCAGCATTCTCTTTTCTTTCTCCCCTTTCCTTGATTTCTTTTTCTTTCCTTTCTCTTTCTTTCATCAATGTAGTGCAAAAAAATGAAAAACAAGTTTAAACATTATGAGCTATAGGTACTATAGGTACTACTATATATATATATATATATATTGACCCTGTTTTCGCCCCAATTTCGTGGTATTGGTAGTTAGTCTTGTCTCATCGCTGAAACTCCCGAACGGACTCAGGAGAGGCGAAGGTCTCAAGCCGTGCGTCCTCTGAAACCCAACCAAGCCGCACTGCTTCTTGACACAATACCCGCTTAACCTGGAAGCCAGCCACACCAATGTGTCAGAGGAAACACGGTATACCTGGCGTCAGCGTGCATGCGCCCTGCCCGCCATAAGAGTCGCTAAAGCGTGATGGGACAAGGACATCCCTGCCGGCCCTAACTCGGACGATGCTGGGCCAATTGTGCGCCGCCCCATGGGTCTCCCAGTAGGCTGTGACAGCCAAGACTCGAACCAGGATCTCTAATGGCACAGCTAGCACTGCGATGCAGCCCTATTTGGCGTTAAATACTTTGTGATTAGGGTCGCAGCACATCTGCAAGCACAGCACCAAAGACTGGGCAAATATTATTTCTCTCTTTTATTTTAATGTGTTAAAGTGCTGTATACAGCATCCTGTGTATAAAAGTTGTCAATAGGCCTAAGTTCCCAAATTTAAGAGGATTCTTGTGGTATTTGCAGAAATCCATTCAGGTGTATTTTGTGGCTTTTGGAAATGCGCGCTAATGATCCAAAGTTGCGCTATTGCTACTGTTTGAAAACGCAGTCCAGTTCCAAGTTAATGATGAGGCAAATGGCTTAGCTCTGATTTGGTTATGGCGCACTGATCTGCCTAGACGCCAGTCCTGGACAAGACCGATATACATTTGGTTTTATTTACTGCAGTGTCTATTAATTGTTCAAAGGCACGGCCACTTTCCCGCTCAATATTGCTATAGAATTTTCCCAAACGCCTTACTATACGTCATTCCTTAACATTCTATGAATTTATGAAACCATGAAAATGACCATATCTAAGTGCTCCTGGGTGTGTAAATGAACAGATATGAGTAAGATTTGATGTTGCTAAAACACTGTCAGTTACACTAAAAGCAAGCTCTTGTCCTCTGCTGCTGGCATTTTAGTTTGTTTTTCAAAGCTTTAATTAAAATGTTCTTGTCATAGTTACGGAAATCCAGAGAGAAGGACGTGAATAAAAATAATAATCACAACGAGATTACAACTTATCTATCTCATGATCACTACATAACAAAAGTTGTTGTAACCCCTTTTCTTAGGTTACAGCCTTACACACAATAACCCATGACAAAGCAAAAACAGGTTTCTAGAAAATTTTGGAAATATCACAAATACATAAGTATTTAGACCGTTTACTTTGTTGTAGCACCTTTGGCAGCGATTACAGCCTTGAGTCTTCTTGGGTATGACGCTACAAGCTTGGCACACCTGTATTTGGTGAGTTTCTCCTATTCTTCTCTGCAGATCCTCTCAAGCTCTGTCAGGTTGGATGTGCAGTGATGCTACACAGCAATTTTCAGGTGTCTCCAGAGACGTTTGATTGGGTTCAAGTCTGTGCTTTGGCTGGGCCCCTCAAGGACATTCAGAGACTTGTATTGAAGCCACTCCTTCGTTGTCTTGGCTGTGTGCTTAGGGTCATTATCCTTTTGGAAGGTGAACCTTCACCCCAGTCTGAGGTCCTGATCAGATTTTCATCAAGGACCTCTGTACTTTGCTCCGTTCATCTTTCCATCGATCCTGACTAGTCTCCCAGTCCCTGCCACTGAAAAACATCCCCACAGAATAATGCTGCCTCCACTCTTCACCGTAGGGATGGTGCCAGGTTTCCTCCAGATGTGAGACTTGGCATTCAGGCCAAATGGGTCAATCATGGTTTCATCAGACCAGAGAATCTTGTTTCTCATGGTCTGAGAGTCCTTTAGGTGCCTTTTGGAAAATTCCAAGCTACTGTCATGTACCTTTTACTGAGGAGTGGCTTCCATCTGGCCACTCTACCATGAAGGCCTGATTGGTGGAGTGCTGCAGAGATGGTTGTCCTTCTGGAAGGTTCTCCCATCTCCACAGAGGAACTCTGGAGCTCTGTCAGTGATCATCAGGTTCTTGGTCACCTCTTTTCCCCCAATTGCTCAGTTTTGCTGGGCGGCCAGCTTTAGGAAGAGTCTTGGTGGTTCCAAATTTCTTCCATTTAAGAATGATGGAGTCCACTGTGTTCTTGGAGACCTCCAATGCAGCAAAAATGTTTTTGTACCCTTCTCCAGATCTGTGCCTCGACACAATCCTGTCTCTGAGCTCTATGGACAATTCCTTTGACCTCATGGCCTGGTTTTTGCTCTGACATGCACTGTCAACTGTGGGACCTTATATAGACTGGTGTGTGCCTTTCTAAATCATGTCCAATCAATTGAATTTACCACAGGTGGACTCCCAAGTTGTAGAAACATCTCAAGGATGATTAATGGAAACAGGATGCACCTGAGCTCAATTTCGAGTCTCATAGCAAAGGGTCTGAATACTTATGTAAATAATATTTTTTAAATATATATATTCGCTTTGTCATTCAGGGGGATTGTGTGTAAGTTGAGGAACATTTGTAATTTAATCCATTTTAGAATAAGGCTGTACCAAAATATGGAAAAAGTCAAGGGGTCTGAATACTTTCTGAATGCACTGTCTGTCTTCTCTGGACTTCTGTACTTAGCTCTCTCCATCAACACCTCCCTCCCTCCCTCCCTTGCTTTTTTCTTTCTCTCTCGTTCTGTGGTTGGCTTTGAGAAGGGTGGTGTGAGATCTTCTCAGTCAAGTTGTACAAGCATCTAACTTTTCTTATTTTGTCTTCTCCCCACTCTGTTCCCACCCCTCCTGCTCTCCTCCCTCCCCATTGTTCTCCGTCACCCTCCTCTTCCACTAGGTGGTGAGCCAGCGTTTCCCCCAGGACAGTATAGGGGCGGTGGGCAGTGCCATGTTCCTGCGCTTCATCAACCCTGCCATCGTGTCGCCCTACGAGGCAGGCATCCTGGATGAGAAGCCCCCACCCAGGATAGAGAGAGGACTAAAGCTCATGTCCAAGGTATGGGTTGGGAGCTTCCATCTTACTAAAATAAGCACCTCGTGAAAACGACAGTAGTGGCTTTGACCCGAAAGAGTTTGATAAAGTAATTGTAAAAAATACATTTTATTTATGACCTTTTATTTGAGTTAATTTGCGCTCTGTTTTGTGTTTTTGTCTCTGTCTTCAGATCCTCCAGAGCATTGCCAACCATGTGTTGTTTACCAAAGAGGAGCACATGAGGCCTTTTAACGACTTTGTGAAAAGCAACTTTGATGCAGCCAGGCGGTAAGCTAGGTTGAAGATGACAAAAAACTCTTTGCTACAATGGGACCAGCTATGCTACTTTGCATCGGTGCTGGTCCCAGATTTGTGACGACATCTTAACCTGTATATTTTCTGACATGGACGGTAAGTCAGAAGAATTTTAATACCAGCAAAGCTTTTGACAAAAAAGCCTCACGTTGAAAGCGGATAATAGCACACACTGCTCTCTCAGTATTTTGAAAAGCAGGAACTGATCCGAGTCCCGACTTTGTTATGAAGCTGAGAAATACATACCTAGACTCGTTTTCTAAAATGTTAAAGATTTTTGTAATCGATTTCCAGTTCTGTAGTTGACCATTCGCTGTGTGAGCCATCTGTATTGTCCTGTAGGTTCTTCTTGGACATAGCATCTGACTCTCCTCCAAGTGACTCAGTCAACCACAGCCTGTCCTTCATCAGTGATGGCAACGTTCTGGCCCTCCACAGGCTGCTGTGGAACAACCAGGAGAGGATCGGACAGTACCTCTCTAGCAACAGGTCAGTAACATGATGAGCCACCAGTCATCATGTTATTATGTGCACTACCAGTATAGCCCTCTTTGTCTGACAGCGGTCTCTCTCTCCCCTCTTTCCATTCCATAGGGACCACAAGGCAGTGGGCAGGCGGCCGTTTGACAAGATGGCCACCCTCCTGGCCTATCTGGGGCCACCCGAGCACAAACCTGTGGCCGAAACACACTGGTCCAGCCTCAACCTCACCAGCTCCAAGTTTGAAGAGTTTATGACCAGGTAACTGTTCACCTACTGTAGAGTTAGTGTGTAAAATGTTCAGACACTCCGGATGCTAGCAGTTAGTGAGTGTAGTTGATTCAGAAGCATTCTATTGTCCGTTTGTCCCTGATTTCCAGGCACCAGGTCCATGAAAAAGATGAGTTCAAAGCCCTGAAGACCCTCAACGTCTTCTACCAGGCTGGCACCTCCAAGAATGGCAACCCACTCTTCTACTACATTGCTCGCAGGTAAGACCAATCCAAGGAGTGTATGTTGGCGTCTACATATATTATTGTTATTATAAACCAGCTTGATAAACAAACTTTATCAACACAATATCAGGGAAGCGTCCTTTTGAAGTTGATACTCATCTAGATTGGGCCTTCCGTTGGTAGGGAGAGGGATTGTGTCCTCCTAAATTTTTACCACGGCTGACTTCCAAGCTGTAAGGGAGAAGACCCAGGAAGGTCCATTCACTCATTACAGCAGGCTTTATGGGGCTATATATCATAGCCTCTTAGTTCCAACTCAGCTGAAGAGGAGGGCTACCCTATGCCTCCTCCCCAGGCTGCTGCCCACTGTTCTGGGGGAGTCAGGATGTCTGGTGAACCAGATTTAGAGCTACCCTTTACCTCTGTCTTTGTGTGTGGTAGGGAGTATAGTGGGGGGAAGTCTGCACCTTACAATAGTGGAAAGACGGTCACTTTCTGACCAAATGGTCAATGATGTGTGAGGATTTCAATGCCCAGAGGAGAATAGTTTGGTTTCATTTTGTTTTAACTTTCAGTTATTTTTAGGAGCTTATTAAGAGTCAAGGTGTTTGTGTGCATGCATGTTAGGGTTTTAAGTACTTCTAGACATCCCCCTAACCAAGCTGATGCCAAGGTGTAAAGATTAGGTATCTCACATCATACTCTGACTCATCCAAACCACAAGTACAATAAATGCATTCTAAATGTTCTGTTTCTGTGTTTATATCATAGAAAGCATAAAACGCAGCAGCTTTTGTCAACAGAACACACAAGCAGTATAGACTACATGGAGTAGAGCATTCATGTTTCCACGCCGATAGTATTATTAGTCATGTATGTGTATACATTTGCCCTAGATATTATTTGTATGTGCGTTTGAAAGATATAGTCATACAGCACAACTACACTCACAAATTGTTGGAAGATGAGAGAGAATACACAATTATATTCATTTTTTTTAGGCAGTAACAGTCGAACGTTCTTGAAAATTAAAACAAAACTCCCTTTAACATTCTGGGTCAAATGTACATAGGGTTAGCCCTCTCAAATCCATCAAGACTTTGCTCTAGTCTCTTTAGGAGGCTTTGAAGGCAGTCACTGTGACTAAAAGGTTCAAGGCGACAGCAGAACACACAATATGTGTGTGTAGACTGTGGCCTCTGCTCCGCGTGCTTCCTGTGTTGGGCTTCTTGGTGGCAGAGTGCGGACGCCCCGTTGTGCTTGTGCGTGTGGAGAGGCCATGCGAGCGGGTGGAGGTGAACACGAACAGTGTCTGATCCCCCGAGCCGTTGGCCACCCCCCTGTCTCCATGCATCCCAGGCTCCAACAACGCAGACTTAGTCAGGTACCCAGAAGTGGCGACTGCAGCCCTAGCCGGTGGGAGGCCTCCATGACCCAGCTCTCTGGCATCCGCCCCCAGCGGAGGCTCTGTGTAGGATGCAAAGTGCCACTCCCCTCCTGGAGTTGCCAGATGGGCTTGCCCACAGGTTGGCCTAGTGTAGCAGGGGCAGCCCAACACGGTAGCGCGGGTATGATCGGCCCAGAGCAAGAGCCTTGTGATGTTCTCCTCCTCCTCACAAGCCCAAGGGTTTTCTCCAAGCGTCAACAACTCGAGCCCCTCCAACCGGTCAAACACCCCCTCCGGCACCCAGGAGAAGCGATTAGCGTGCAGGTAGAACCTCTTCAGCCTGGGCAGCCGGTCCAACGACCCCAGGAGGATCTGAACCAGGTAGTTGTGGGACAAATCCACCATCTCCAGATTATGAGGCATGTTGGTGGGCACCGTCCAGAACCGGTTGTGACTCAGGTTGAGGGCGTGTAGGCTGGGCAGGGTGTTGTTGATGAAGACCACCCTCTCCAGCTCGTTGGCTGACAGGTCCAGAACCCGCAGGTTCCAGTGGTAGGCCGTGTCGTTCTTGTCCAGGGCTCGGAGCTGGTTGCCGGCGGCCCGGATGTCCCACAGGGCCCTGGGCAGGCCGGAGGGGAAGCGACCCAGGAGATTATAGGACAGGTCCAGGGTACGCAGGTGGGCGTAGTGGCTGAGCTGGCCCTCCAGACCACGAAGGCTGTCGGGAAAGAGGGGGAGGTCAGATGTTAGAATCACAACTATTTGACACAACAGGAGATAAATAAAAGATGCCTGTGGAATTGTTAGTTTAAATCAAACCACATAAGTTGTCTTCCTACCTGTTTTGTGAGAGGTTGAGGAAGCGAATGTTGTGCTGCAGGCCTGGGGGCAGCTGTGAGAGGTGCCGTGAGGAGCAGTCCACCACACGGTGGCCCCGGCTGCAGGAGCACACGGCGGGGCAGATGGACAGGACCAGCCCGCCCAGCACCCCCGACAGGAGCAGCAGGAGGAGGCAGGCTAGCGGGGTGCGGTAGAGCATTATGAAGGCTCTGAGAGAGGGAGAGACCCAGTGAGAGGAGACACTGGACTGTACCCAAGGACATAGATCTGCAACACTTCTTTGCTCCCACAATTTATATCGACTCACAAATGGAAGGGCATAGTTTTGATCCTGTATGCTGCCCTACCAACCAAAAAGGTAACTTCTCATAGTGTGGAACTGAGAAAAATAGCTTTTATTTACCTTGGTTTCACAGTAACTTTATGCAGTTACTGCTAACATGCCCCCCATTTTCTCCAAAACACAATAGAGGCAGGATACTTGTCCACATGATTAAGCATGTATTTAATGTAGGAAAAATTATTAACAAATTTTCGACCAAATTAGCAATTACTTCCTTTTTGCTTGGTAGGGCAGTATGGATCTTCGTCAAAACCATCACTCATTCACACACATCTGCAGAATAATAATACTAACAGTTAAATTAGCTACCAACATCATTCGCATTTAAATATTGATTAGCAATAGCTCACTTAAATCCAATCCTTGCTAGCTTTTCCAAGCTGCAATTACCAGGAGCTTAAAGGGATATATCGGGATTTTGGCGTTGAGGCCCTTTATCTACTTCCCTGGAGTCTAGGGCTTACATAATTTAGTCGATTGTATGGTCGATAGGCTGTTGGTCGACCAAGGTTTTTTTTTAGTCGAGCAGTGGCAAATATATTTTATATTATGGCACACATATTTAAAAAAATAAATAATAATAATAATAATAATAATGAATGCCCACGAGACAACTATCTGATTCACGCCTGTCTCAGTGGACCAATCCATTGTGGAGGCCTGTCTCAGTGGACCAATCCATTGTGGAGGCCTGTCTCAGTGGACTAATCCATTGTGGAGGCCTGTCTCAGTGGACCAATCCATTGTGGAGGCCTGTCTCAGTGGACCAATCCATTGTGGAGGCCTGTCTCAGTGGACCAATCCATTGTGGAGGCCTGTCTCAGTGGACCAATCCATGCTGAGGACATGGGGATGGCACACCAGTATCACCAGTAGTACATTTACCGTTAATTTTGCATCTACAATGTTTGTTTGGATACAATCATTTCTGTTAATGCATTCAATATATTACTATTAAAGTCTTACCGTTGCATTGTAGGATTGGACATGTTGATTGCAGAGCGCACAGCCTAGGCTACAAGTTTGTGTTTATTTCATTTATGAGTTGTCAATTTATTCATTGTCTTTTGTTTGGAGTGCTTCTGTCAATGTTGAGTAAGGACATGCATAGAAGTATGCCTAGGCTACCTGGCCTGAACGCAGATGTATGTAGGTTAAGTGTGCCCGTTTTGGAGATCTGATACTATTTCTGATTGTCTTAACTCACCAACACTGTGTAGCTTCTCAAAGTCATTTTTTCTTCACCTCAAACAGCAAGTAAACAAAGTCTGTTTTTACATCCCATTGAGAATGACAATAGTTCCTCAATGTAGCCTATTTGAAACATCTTTCCAGCTCTCTCTCTTCCTATAACCACTCGCGTGAAAGGGCAAAGAAATGTCATGCTCTATCCGGTGGAAACATCATAAAATAGGCCTACCTGATTGCTTCTTATCCGTTGCACAAATACAACAGGC
This sequence comes from Oncorhynchus tshawytscha, assembly GCF_018296145.1. NCBI lineage: Eukaryota > Metazoa > Chordata > Actinopteri > Salmoniformes > Salmonidae > Oncorhynchus > Oncorhynchus tshawytscha. The sequence continues at coordinate 41,285,065 of NC_056442.1, forward strand.
TATTAATAGTTGATACAATGTTTCAAGTTCCTTGCAAACAGGCCATGCATAGCCAATGTGATTTATAGGATATTTATTTTCTACCTGCAGGCTTCAAAGTGATGTCTTTTATGTAGGTTATTTTTACATATTGGCAATGGCAATAGAAGTTACTTTTAGATTTGTATCATTTTCATTTAGATAGTATTTTGATTAACCACATGACAATGATTTTGAGATGACGACTTTATTATAAATGAAATGAAACTGTTCCATGAAAATGTGCATGTGAAAACTGGCACGCAGATCAGTAGAAATGGTAAGGTAACTTAGCACTTCAAATGGAAAAGTTTGCCGACCACTGGTGTAGCCTGGCAACTGATGGAGCATAACCCCAGAATCTGCTAAGGCCAGCAGCAGTGGCAGGAGGGTCGGGAACAGGTTTTTGTTGTCCGGTTAGGCTCTATTGATCTCTGGCTCCCTCTTGTAATTTGTGCCTTCATTTTAAATCGCAGTGCTTAAAGCATCAGACAAGCTCAGTAGCCTACATATAGTTTAATTTATTCAAACATAGCGTGTGTCTATATACGGAAAAATACACGTTTTAAAATTACGTCCAATCGATTGGTCGACCAAGTTTTTTTTTTTTGTCGGGGACAGCCCTACTAAAGTCAATTGAACTAGTGGATACCATTTTTATGTCTCTGTGTCCAGTATGAAGGAAGTTAGAGGTAGTTTTGAGAGCCAATGCTGTCTAGCAATAGCGTGAAGACTGGAGGTCTATGGGTATCTGCCAGCATGCTAGTTTTCAAACATAGATTGCTAGAGAACGGTAGTTGGTGGAGTTTTAGCTACATTATCACCCTTATTCATAACCTGCCTAGTTTCCCCCCAGTGGAATCTCTGTAGAATTGATTCAATACCTTGTCTGGAGCTGCTGCTGTTTTGAGATAGCCTTTGATGCATAGCAACAGCCTCCCAGATGGGAGAGAGGCAGTATTAAACACCTGGACACAGTAGTAAAACACTCCACACTAGTTCTGCTGCCCACAGAACAATCCAGCCTGTTAGAAAGTCATGACTGGGAACCAGCTGGGTAGATTGGACCTTACTTAAACCAGAGCCCTCTCCCTTCCCATACCCCTCTCCTCCCTATCGTTCCCATTCACATCATTAACACCCCTCTGACATTTATAACAGTATATCATTGTATCGCCAGGCTATATGCTAACCGTCCTCGTTGAGGGTCAGACTGATATATCTAATAGCTTTGATGCAGTTTACAAGGGCCCCAGTCAGTCTGTGTGCCGTTAAGGTTGATGCCTTGCCAGCGGGTAGGAGCTCGGAAATACTGCAGTAAGAGCCGGCTGAATTCATTTAGGGCGGTGCACACACACACACTCTTGATCTCATACGCACGCACACAAACAGTTGTGTTGTGTCCTGTCACCTCTGGCACAAATGACTGGTTATTTGGGGACTGTGTGTGTGTGTGTGTTAAGAAGAGCTTGCCAAACACATGTCGCAGGTTAATAGCATTACATAATAAGCTGAGCTCTCTCTAGAAACTTGTTCAGGTGATGGCATACTGCAAGTTAGTCTGAGGTTGCATTTAACCTGTATAACAATAGTTGCAATAGTAACATACCAAATTGAGAGAGAGAAGCATATAGTAAGTCTCTAATGAGAAGCAGTAGACTGACATCGACAAATCACCCTGCTGCAGTCCACTGAGCTAATGTGGTACAGAATCAAATACATCACTGCTCTGTGAAGCACTGTGTCCTGTCATGTGTGCATGTCTTAGCATGTACACCTGTCTCTCCTAGCGTTTTTCTCTCCATGCCATTAGTCACTCACCTTATCCTCTCCATTGCTTCAGTCCGTCATCTCGCTCTTTTCTTCCTCCTTCCCTCAGCCAGCCCTCTCACTCGCTCCCCCCTGTTTTTTTCCTGAGCAGCGGAGTGGAGAGAGTGATTGTCAAGTCAAAACTTGGGGGTGTTAGTTGTCAATATTCTTGCATCCTTTCTATTTCTACTCTGTTTTTGCTCTGGCTCTCTTTTGGGTTCTTTTTTAATTTCTTTCAATATCTTCCTCACTTGTACACTTGCTTTCTATTTTCTCCCTTGCTTTTCTTCCTTCTCTGGTGAAGGTGGACCTCTCTCTCTCTCTCTCTCTCTCTCTCTCTCTCTCTCTCTCTCTCTCTCTCTCTCTCTCTCTCTCTCTCTCTCTCTCTCTCTCTCTCTCTCTCTCTCTCGTGCTGTGTTGGCACTGGTCAGTGGTGGGCAGGCTCTCTCGTTCTGTCTCAATCCCCTCTTCTTGGTTATGGCGTCCTCCTGGCATGCCAGAGCAGGGTGCCCTCGATAGCGCCAGTCAGTCTCCACCGCTCCTCTGCAGGCTCTTGATGCAGCACTGTGCTCAAGGAAAGAGCAGTCTGAAAGGGAGAGAGAGGAGGAAGAACAAGTGAGGGAGGGGGAGAGGAATGGAGGATTGCAGCACAGTGCCGGCCCCCTCTGCTGCTAATGAGGCGAGGGGAAAGGAGGATTGCAGCACAGTGCCGGCCCCTCTGCTGCTAATGAGGCAGGGAGGGGAGAGGAATGGAGGATTGCAGCACAGTGCCGGCCCCCTCTGCTGCTAATGAGGCAGGGAGGGGGAGAGGAATGGAGGATTGCAGCACAGTGCCGGCCTCCTCTGCTGCTAATGAGGCGTAAGTATTCAGACCTTTTACTCAGTACTTTGTTGAAGCACCTTTGGCAGAAATTACAGCCTCGTCTTCTTGGGTATGACGCTACAAGCTTGGCACACCTGTATTTGGGAAGTTTCTCCCATTCTTTTAAGCTCTGTCTGGTTGGATAGGGATTGTCGCTGCACAGATATTTTCAGGTCTCTCCAGAGACTCTTTGATCGGGTTCAAGTCCGGGCTCTGGCTGGGCCACTCAAGGACATTCAGAGACTTGTCCTGAAGCCACTCGTGCATTGTCTTGGCTGTGTGCTTGTTGTCCTATTTTAGAATAAGGCTGTAACTTAACTGTGGAAAAAGTGAAAGGGGCCGAATGCTTTCCGAATGCCCTGTATCTAACATCACATCTGGCACCTGCAACGACTGGCTGCCTCCACCGCCCTCCGCAGCAAATTAGCACTGTTTTTGTATTAATGGTACAGTTGTCTCATCCTAGTTTTTAGTGGGTGTGTGTGCTGTGATTTGATTACTTCATTTTGAGTGGAGTGATTTGGGGGTGCCACTGGAGATTTAGATTCTAATTATGTTTTTAAATCAGCACTTCATGAAGTCACTTCTGTTCCCACATGCCTTTCCCTGTTTGGGTCTGTCTGTCTGTGTCATTCTTTAATAGTTTGGCAGATTGTGTCTGGCCAATGAAACAGTCCTCTGTAGTAGGTTTGGGGCTTCCTCTCGTGGAAATATACACGAAGCATAACATCATGCTTATTGTTCCAGGCATTCCGTACTTAGCACCACAGAACTGCTCTGTTCTGTAACTAGCCGTAAGCAAGCAGTGAATATTTCATTCTTCACTTCTGCCGAAGCAGGCCACCCTGCTACTGCTGGCAATATCAGTCAGCGACAAGCCAGCATGAATTGCTGGCAGCAATCACCATTCACAATTCTCCAGAAAAAATGTCAGCAAATGAAACTCAGTAAGAAATACCCTCCATAGTGCAGTGCATGGTGCTAGCATGGTAACACCAGACCAATCCAAAGTGTGAAACTGCATAGCTACTCCAATCTGCTGTGTTTGTTCCGGGTGTTCAACCAATAAGCTGTGAGATTCTGTGATGTCAAACTAATGTGGGTGATTCATCTCAGATTATTAGATGGGATCATTGAAAATGACTATCTGATTTCTGTAAATTTGTCATGTTGAAAGCTTTGTTAATAAGTTGAAGCATCAAGAGAATTGCATACACGAACCACAAGTGTTTGTACGAGGGAAAATATGTTTTCACAGAAGGTTTCCCACCTTGCAATCTACTTGTGTGAAAACCAACGGTAGTCACAGCACATGCAATTGTTTTAGAATGATGAGCACAGAAAATATGTATAGTCATACTAAAAGTCATACTCTTACAATAGCTTGTCATGATAGTAGAACGAATTGACCTGTGTTGAGATGAACATGGCATGGATTCTGTTTGTTGCAAATTGAACCGACTGTGTTGAGATGAACATGGCATCTGTTTGTGTTGGAGATTAAGATTGACCCCCGACAGGCCTGATATGACAGACTGAGTTGGTGGTTTGAAATCTACATCAGACTTAGAACTGCAGATGTGTAAAGAGTTAGAATGAAACAGGACTGAAATTATTCTCAAGTTTAGCTACTTCTCGTGCTGCTTCCTCTCTACTTCTCTTGTGTTTCTTTAATGTCTGTGGCAGTATCAACACAGGGAGTTCTACAATCATTTTTCAATAGAAACATATCCCTTTTAGTACTCAGCTGGAGAATATGCCTGGAAGAAGTTGTGAATTTGAGTAGTGGGGGGGGGCGGTGGTGAGAGGGAATGGATTTATGATAGCTGTATCTTCCAGGCAACGCTCTTTTATAGGGAGGGATGAAGCAGGTGCCGTGGCTGGCATCTGAGCGGCAGGGGCGGGTGGAGTGGGGGATTGGCTTGTGGTGGAGGCAGATGATGCTCTTTCCTCAATCACCACCCAGCAGGATGAATTATAGCCTGGCGTTTACTATTGAGCCTGTAGTCTGCCTCACTGTATGAGGCTAATGTAGTACACAAATTCACACCAGTATTTACCATAATTGGATTTACTGCATAAATACGTGATTGATGAACAAACGAGCATTTAACATCTAATTTGTTGACAAGTATGTGTAGGTGATTGGGTGTGGTGGTTGCTTTCCGTCTCCCATCTTGTTTCTGTGGTTTCTCTTCAGATGAGTGTCAAAGGAATTTAATAATTCCTATATGTGTTCATTAACCAATTCAATTATAATCACTCTTTCTGGTTCTAAGAATTTGTAAGATCCTTATTTGCATAAAATAGACAGAGACCAGTCTATCAAAATTAGCCAATAGCATTTATTCTCGAGAGCGCGCTGCCCTGAGAACCATGTACAACAGCTTATATTTCACATATGATGTCATAGGTTTTAAAATGTCTTTCCTCCTCTCGACCAAGACAAAGCAGGTTCAAAAGTTCATTACAACTCTCTAGCGCACATACAGGACACACAATATATCTGGATTAACTCCTGAAGTCTCACCATAATTTATTACCACTTTAGCAGACAGTTCCAGATACGGAAAACCGCCACAGAGTGATCGCCACAGAGTTATAGTTGAGTCGATTCAAACATTGGTTAATGACACTCTTGGCTTACTTAAGACACACGAACACATTCCTTCCTACACAATGGTTATCATTTCCAATTACCCCTTATCCATGCTACATAACCTCTTTCTTAGGAACTAACATTATTTAATCAGATATTGTAAAACAGGGTAGAGTTTAATTATAGTTATATTTAAATGTAGATATTGTTTAGTCATTATTCATAAAATTCCTAATAATGAGACATTGACGCATTTTTTGTGGGTCTGACATTTCCCTCTTTCTGTCTATCTTTACTGTTAGTGTACTGCACAGCTCTGAAGTACACTGGGAGCAACTGCAACACTGCAGTAAGGCACTGACTAACAGTGTTGGGCCAGCCCCACTGAGAGACTAACTCCCTGCTCACTCTTTCTCACATTCATTCTTTCTATTGTTCCTCAGTTTAATTATATAATTCACCCATTTGTTTCATTTATTTTTAGTACTTCTTTCACCGTGAATGTTTCAGCCTGGGTAGATTGTTTTCATTGACTTGACTTATGCTCTGAGAATGTTCACTTGCCACACACACACACACACACACACACACACACACACACACACACACACACAAAATATTACAATTACATTACTTCAGCAGTGCATCCTTCTCTGAATTATCTCACCACTGGGTATGATGCTGATGTTTAGGCCTTTACATCCTGTGTGATTCTCTCCAAAAAGTACACTGGAGAAAAGCAATTATTGTAGCATGAAATAATTATCACTGCTACAGATTGGTCAGGCGGAATTCAAATGGATCTGAAAAGTATCCACATCTTGAATCAAAACATTTGGGAAAGCTTTCTGAGTGTACGTTTGGTTGCCTTCATACCAAAGAAAGATCATAGGGAAAAAAGCTGATTATTGTGGCCAATGTTAGTTATCCTGTTGAATAGGGAGAGGGTTAGCTTGGTTTTCACAATCAAACTATGGCTATAAGCCTAGTTGAAGATCCATTTCATCAATGTTTCATCAGATAGAGGTATAGATAGAGGAAGCAAAACACTGATAAGCATCAGTTTAGTTTCTTGGTTAAAGTGGTTTCCTTTGTTGGGTGGTGGGGGAGGAGATTGGGTTTCCTGTGTGTTGCTATCTGTCACTGCTTGGAGATGGGTAAAGGCGGGTCCGGGGGGATGGGGAAATATGTGCTCTCTGGTGGAGGGGGGCTGGCCTGGTCTGAGGGGGGACGCAGGTGAACACCCAACAGTGGTGGAGGAGCAGATTCTGGGATATCTGGTGGCGTATGAGAGGAAGAGCGATTGGGAGCATTGTCTGACCCCAGATCAACATCCTGCAAGGAGGAAGGAGGCTGATGGTCATGGGTGGGTGCTGTGGCAGTGGTCTCTGAAGACGTCGGTGGCGGAGGAGATGAGGAGTTGTCTGGAAGTTGTACCTCCTCAGTATTTTCTTTGTTCAACGCAGCAGTCCCGTTGCACGGTTTAACAATCTGAAACAGTCTCTCTTCCGAATGTACTTCCTGACGGAATCTCACCCATCTGGAATTCCTGGTTAGTATCCTGGATCAGAGAGAACCTCTTGGAGAGTTGCTGAGACAGGAAGCCAGAGAAGGAGATTCCATTGGAGCCCCTCAGATGGACATCACCACTATCGTCATAATCCTGTTGAGACTGGACTCTACCGTCCAGAAACGGAGAGGGGCCTGCCCAGGCTGTATTCTTCAGCTGGATCCTCTGTTGTCTTTGCTTCCTCACGAAGATGACCCCGAAACCCACCAGCATCATGAACAGCGTCCCACCAATCAGTACAGCCACCGCTGAGCCATGGTTCCCCGTATTTTTTCGCTCGTCTTTGTTTGCAGTTTTTGTCGGAGGCTTTGGTTTCTTTTTTGCCGTGGTGGTGGCAGTGGCAACTTCTTTTTTAGTGGGGACCATTGGTGTGGATTGACCCTTGCTGCTGGTAACGTCAACACTAGAAGTAACAGAGGCTTCAGTGGTGGCAAGGGTCTTGGCAGGCTTGGTCGACGTCCATGGAGTGGAGACGTGGGTTGAAGATTTGGTCATGGCTGTAGTTGGAGGTAGGGTGGTGGGGGAAGTGGCAGCACTAGGCAGCTCAGATGGGCCTGTTGGACCTCTTTCAGTGGGGTGTGAAGGGGTTGATCTCCTGCTTGTGACTGGGGCCTGGGAGGCGGTCCTGGATAGTTGAGCCTCTCCACCTGTGTTCAAAGTATATTCCGCTCTAGTCGGTGTCACTCCAAATTCAACAACAGTTGGCGTGGGTCGGTTCCTGCCTGTGGAGTCATTGGACTGCGAAATTGGAGAATTGGACGGAATAGGCCCCGTTTGGATCTCTGTTGGTTGATTTGGTGTCGGTGAGTTTGTTTGAGTGGACAACTCAGAAGGTCTAGGTGATGCTGTTGGACTAACTTCGTCCTTGCCGGAGGGTGTAACTTGCCTTACCAGAGGTTGATTCCACATAGCGGGCGAAGTTTCCCGGGCTCCATCTGCTGTGATCTCCACCGTAGACTTGTTTTTATATCTGGTTGTTTGGCGGTCCTGAGGTGACTGGGAGTTCCTCTTTGTGCTCATACGCAAAGGCTGCATTGAAGGCCGATCGTGGCTGAGAATGTTTCTGGTCGACACCTGGTCTGAAGTCTGTGGTTCACTTTTCACTGTGAGCTTCAACTCAACTGAAGATGCTACAGTGCTATGTTGTCCTTCATCCGGTGCGTTGTTGAGGGGCTCTTGAGCCATTTCTAAGAGTGAAACTTTATTGTCCGAAGTTGCAGTAACTTCACTGCTTCTGAAGTTGGTAGAGTGGAGGTTAGGTTGAAGTGTCACTGTGCCATTCAGTCCCCGTGGCAGCATCCACAGAAACGACACAATAACAAGACGCTTTCCCTCCATTGCTGTTTCCTGTTAACATCTGAATTCTGCTGTGTCCTGATGACTGATGGATGAAAAGAAGAAAAGTAACTATTATTACTGTATCTACAAACGCGCTGTACCATGAGGAAACAAGCAACATTTTAGCATAAAGGGCTGTGTGGTAAAATGTGATCGCCACTTTTGGCATTTCCTTCCTCAACTACAATTCAAAGTAGGCATACAATATTTAGAGTAAATTTGATCTGTTAATACGATCAGAATGTTTAATGGAGGAATCAAACAATATTTTCTGTTTTTGTCCCATTTCTAAGAATGAATGGCTTATAATGTTTCACATCAGGATGTCTTTGTCCAATCGGCATTGATTAGCTTACATTAGTGATAGTGTTTGTATAATGTGCTTTTTTCTCTCCTACTTACCATTTAAACCTCCCACATCCCACAAACAACTCTGTATTTAAAAGGCTTTTGTTCACAACTGCTTGCACATTCTCTGGCATATTTCACATAACCTCATTAGAGCCACAGATCCTGCAATAACCCATTCATATTTACATCACCCACCCTAAACTTGGTTGTACTCACCTGAGCCTACACAAGATGTAACCCTCGAATCCTGGCCGGCCTTAACCTGCTCCAAGTTCACAAAAATCAGAAACCCTGTATGAGTTGGTGTGTCTCAGTTGGGAGAGGTCCCCATAGTTTGGTGTACATGAAGCCCAGAAGGCAACCGCTGTAGAAGGCTGCGAGGCCACAGCCTGGTAGAATACAGAACCTTCGCTTGCCTCACTTGACAGGAAGTGAGAGCTATGAGACTGAGGTCTGATGACAAATGACACCCTGTTTGTTTTAACAGAGCAAAGTCTGCAGTGATGGAAGAAGAGTGGTTTGTGATTTGAGCACTTGATGTTTCAATACAAAGATGTACATATTTCATTTTAATATGCACTCTGGGAAAGTTGTCTTTGTCATATAGTTTGTTACAGACAGTACTGAATGCTGTGCTCTTGGGAAGTTTCTGTTAAATAAATAGCTGCCTATCACTCCTGTAGAGATGGCGTGAAAGTAGTTGGCCGCCTTGCTGCTGAATCCTGTTACATGGGAAGTGTTTCAGTTGTCGCTATCACTCATTCTGTTCAATTATACAGTCGTTTGTTTTCTGTATTTGTGCTTTTGGTTTAAAACTGTCAGCAGAAATAAGATGCGGTTAAAAAAAGATTCAAACACAGCAAGGTCTAGGGCGTAGTGTCAAAGACAAGCGGTGGTTGTTTCAGTGTTTTCAGTTGAATTTCAGTTTTCAGTTGAATTGTTGAACATAGACTGTGGTCACCACTACAGCATTGTTCTCCTTCCTTTCACACGCCAACAATATCAAGCCCACATTTCTCTTTTCATGTACACTACCACTCAAAAGTTTGGAGTCCTTGTTTTTTTTTTTTAAGAAAAGCTATATTTTTGTCCATTTAAAGTAAAATCAAATTGTTCAGAAATATAGTGTAGACATTGTTCATGTTGTTATTGACTATTGTAGCTGGAAACACATTTTTTATGGAATATCTACATAGGCGTACAGAGTTCCATTATCAGTAACCATCACTCCTGTGTTCCAATTGAGCGTTGTGTTAGCTAATCCAAGTTTATAATTTTAAAAGGCTAATTGATCATTAGAAAACCCTTTTGCAATTATGTCAAATGTTTTTCTGATTAAAGAAGCAATAAAACTGGCCTTTAGACTAGTTGAGTATCTGGAGCATCAGCATTTGTAGGTTCGATTACAGGCTCAAAATGGCCAGAAACAAAGAACTTTCTTCTGAAACTCTTCAGTCTGTTCTTGTTCTGAGAAATGAAGGCTATTCCATGCAAGAAATTGCCAAGAAACTGAAGATCTCGCACAACGCTGTGTACTACTCCCTTCGTAGAATACCGCAAACTGGCACTAACCAGAATATAAAGAGGAGTGGGAGGCCCCGGTGCACAACAGAGCTAGAGGAAAAGTACTTTAGAGTGTCTAGTTTGAGAAACAAGCACCTCACTAAAGTCCTCAACTGGCAGCTTCATTAAATAGTCCCCGCAAAACAGCAGTCTCAACGTCAACAGTGAAGAGGTGACTCCTGGATGCTGGCCTTCGAGGCAGAGTTGCAAAGAAAAAGCCATTTCTCAGACTGGCCAATAAAAAGCTAAGATTAAGATGGTCAAAAGAACACAGACACTGGACGGAGTAACTCTGTCTCGAAGGCCATCATCCAGGAGTCCCCATAGGGCGGCGCACAATTGGCCCAGCATCGTCCGGGTTTGGCCGGGGTAGACTGTCATTGTTAATAAGAATTTGTTCTTGTTTGACTTGCCTAGTTAAATAAAGGCTACACACACACACACACCACACTCACCAAAAAGTTATTTTGTTGGCATTCACATAGGTCCCCATTACCAGTGAAACATAAACAAAACCTATTTCTTTCACTTACTTGCAGTGCTGTTTCGTTGTTCATTTGTTAAGTTGTTTCCTTCTCTACCAGGATTTCATCATACAGTTTAAGTCGGAACTTTACATACACCTTAGCCAAATACATTTCAACTCAGTTTTTCACAATTCCTGACATTTAGTCCTAGTAAAATTTCCCTGTTTTAGGTCAGTTAGGATCACCACTTTATTTTAAGAATGTGAAATGTCAGAATAATATTAGTGTGATTTATTTCAGCTTTTATTTATTTCATCACATTCCCAGTGGGTCAGAAGTTTACATGCACTCAATTAGTATTTGGTAGCATTGCCTTGAAATTGTTTAACTTGGGTCAAAGGTTTCAGACAGCCTTCCACAAGCTTCCCACAATAACCAATAAGTTGGGTAAGTTTTGGCCCATTCCTCCTGACAGAGCTGGTGTAACTGGGTCAGGTTTGTAGGCCTCCTTTGTTCGCACACGCATTTTCAGTTCTGCCCGCAAATTTTCTATGGGATTGAGGTCAGGGCTTTGTGATGGCCATTCCAATACCTTGACTTTGTTGTCCTTAAGCCATTTTGCCACAACTTTGGAAGTATGCTTGGGGTCATTGTCCATTTGGAAGACCCCTTTGCGACCAAGCTATAACTTCCTGACTGATGTCTTGAGATGTTGCTTCAATATATCCACCTAATTTTCCATCCTCATGATGCCATCTATTTTGTGAAGTGCACCAGTTCCTCCTGCAGCAAAGCACCCCCACAACATGATGCTGCCACCCCCGTGCTTACCGGTTGGGATGGTGTTCATAACAACGGTCATTATGGCCAACAGTCATATTTTTGATTCATCAGACCAGAGGACATTTCTCCAAAAAGTACGATCTTTGTCCCCATGTGCAGTTGCATACCATAGTCTGTCTTTTTTATGGCGGTTTTGGAGCAGTGGCTTCTTCCTTGCTGAGCGGCCTTTCAGGTTATGTCGATATCGGACTCGTTTTACTGTGGATATAGATACTTTTGTGCCTGTTTCCTCCAGCATCTTCACAAGGTCCTTTGCTGTTGTTCTGGGATTGATTTGCACTTTTCGCACCAAAGTACGTTCATCTCTAGGAGACAGAACGTGTCTCCTTCCTGAGCGGTATGACGGCTGCGTGGTCCCATGGTGTTTATCTTGCATACTGTTGTTTGTACAGATGAACGTGGTACCTTCAGGCGTTTGGAAATTGCTCCCAAGGATGAACCAGACATGTGGAAGTCTGCAATTGTTTTTCTGAGGTCTTGACTGATTTCTTTTGATTTTTCCATGATGTCAAGCAAAGAGGCACTGAGTTTGAAGATAGGCCTTGAAATACATCCACAGGTACACCTCCAATTGATCCAATTGACTCAAATGATGTCAATTAGCCTATCATAAGCTTCTAAAGCCATGACATCAATTTTCCAAGCTTTTTAAAGGCACAGTCAACTTAGTGTATGTAAACTTCTGACCCACTGGAATTGTGATACAGTGAAATAATCTGTTTAACTGTTTTTGGAAATGACTTGTCATGCAGAAAGTAGATGTCCTAACTGACTTGCCAAAACTATAGTTTGTTAACAATAAATTTGTGGAGTGGTTGAAAAATGAGTTTTAATGACTCCAACCTAAGTGTATGTAAACTTCTGACTTCAACTGTATGTATATGTCAAGCAGTGAAGTTTAAGCTCTGTCTGTCCGTGGCTTCTTCCTCGGTGCGCACTGTCACGGTGTCTGTTTCCAGCTGTGTATGTAACATCACACGTAAACCGTGTTTCTTGTCTGCATCGAAGTATCGGTCCTTGTACATAGCGTGGTGGCAACACAGTAAAGAGAGAGCCACCAAATCGCTTGTTCACAGCCTGTCGGCAGTTTTGTTGAGCAGGTGTTTCAATGCCATGACAGAGGGTATTACGTCTGCTACAGGCGCAGTTGATGAGCTTATTTCTCGAGTCAGTTGTTTGAATGGAGCTAGCTAGTGTGCTTATGTTTCAAAGATGTTATCATAGGCCATTTAAATGGCAGCAGCTGTATGACAACCAGCATATTCCTGAGCATGCAATACGACTGTCCTCAGTACGAAATCCTCGATGACCCACTCTGCTGTCAGACTTAGCATGCTCATAGGGCTGATATCACTGGTCCACATGTCAGTCGTGAAGCTAATAGCAGTGACGCTATTACTGTGTAACTGCGGTATGGCAACATCTGAAAAATAGCGCACTTGGTAGTGTGCACCGGTGCTCAACCAGTTGGCGAAAGCCAACATCACCTAAAACAGAGAACGGTTGATTGTCAAGGGCAATGGATTCCATTACCTTGCCGTTCATGGATTTTGCCTTTAAGTTGTCTCGCTGAAATGTCCTTAATCCTTCAAATAACTGCTTGACCACACAGCAGACATTGGGCTTGGAAAGGAATGCTGTGTTGCACGTGTAGTTCAACATTTTAGGTAGCGTCATTACGTCATCTACCTACGTTATAGGTATGCTCGTCATCTACCTACGTTATAGGTATGCTCGTCATCTACCTACGTTATAGGTATGCTCGTCATCTACCTACGTTATATAGGTATGCACGTCATCTACCTACGTTATATAGGTATGCACGTCATCTACCTACGTTATATAGGTATGCACGTCAGCTTTGACATCGTCTTTGCACATCGGCGTTAAACTAGACATCGGGCCGATACCGATGTTGGCCTTTTTAGCTAATTTTGGCCGATTTCTGATATGGTCACCGATATATTGTGCATCCCTAACATCCATTATACTCCATAACTGTTCTAAAGTCACCGTTGGCCTCATGGTGAGATCCCTGTGCAGTTTCCTTCCTCTCCCGCAATTGAGTTAGGAAGGACGTCTGTATCTTTGTAGTGACTGTGTGTATTGATACACCATTCAAAGTGTAATTAATAACTTCACCATGCTCAAAGGGATATTCGGTCTGTTTTTTTGTGTTTTTTTTCTACCCATCTACCAATAGGTGCCCTTCTTTGCGAGGCATTGGAAAACCTCCCTAGTCTTTGTGGTTGAATCTGTGTTTGAAATTCACTGCTCAACTGAGGGACCTTACAGATAATTGTATGTGTGGGGTACGGAGATGAGGAAGACATTCAAAAATCATGTTGAACACTATTATTGCACACAGAGTAAATCCATGCAACTGATTATGTGACTTGTTAAGCAAAGGTTTACTCCTGAACTTATTTAGGCTTGCCATAAGAAAGGGGTTGAATAGACATTTCAGCTCTTCATTCGTTGTTCATTTGTTAGATATCTTACAAACATGTTTCCACTTTGACATAATGGGGTGTTGTTTGTAGGCCAATGACAAAACATCTCAATTTAATTGATTTTAAATTCAAGCTATAACACAACAAAATTAGGGAAAAGTGCAACTCCAAATTAGGACGGTGTTAATGTATTGTACACTCCAGTTTATATCCTATTTCTGTTTTGTCCGAATTTGGATTGCAATTTGACTTGACACTTGGTTCTTCATCATGTTCTTGTTCATCAATGCAGTTTGTGTCAAAATAAAGCATCTTCAGTCAACCTAATCAAGGGCAGAGATTTTAATATTTCAATTAAATAATAGTTTTTTAAACTGCCCTAGGGGCTAGGTTCCTGATATAAATTGAAATACAACATACACTTTTGTAATTGACTATATTAATAGAACCTATTAAACTAGTGCCAGGACAGGTTTTTTACATTAATGGAATAAAATCTTGCTGCTTTTTGTTCTCTGTTGCTCTGTCTGTATGCTAAGTCTTTCTTGTCCTATGTTGCTCTGCGTGTGCTCACTGCTCAATGATTGTCTATATTGTAATTGTTTTTAATAACCTGCTCAGGGATTGCGGTTGAAAATTAGCCGGCTGGCTAAAACCATCACTTTTACTGAAACATTGATTAATGTGCACTGTCCCTGCAAAAATAAAATAAACTCAAAGTCAATCATTTCACAGCATCTATTTCACTGCGATCGTTGTACACATGCCACCCCCTGTATTCATTGCAGTCAGTGCTTGACTTGGACAGGAGCTGAGTACCGGCACTTTTAAATGTTCTACTGCTTGAGTTCCTGCTCCTCTCATAGAATCTTAGATAAAAAGTATTGTGGAGCTCCTGCTCCTCTCATAGAATATTAGATCAAAGGTATTGTGGAGCTCCTCTCATAGAATGTTAGATCAAAAGTATTGTGGAGCTCCTCTCATAGAATATTAGATCAAAAGTATTGTGGAGCTCCTGCTCCTCTCATATAATGTTAGATCAAAAGTATTGTGGAGCTCCTGCTCCTCTCATATAATGTTAGATCAAAGGTATTGTGGAGCTCCTGCTCCTCTCATATAATGTTAGATCAAAAGTATTGTGGAGCTCCTGCTCCTTTCATAGAATATTAGATCAAAGGTATTGTGGAGCTCCTCATAGAATATTAGATCAAAAGTATTGTGGAGCTCCTGCTCCTCTCATAGAATGTTAGATCAAAGGTATTGTGGAGCTCCTGCTCCTCTCATAGAATGTTAGATCAAAGGTATTGTGGAGCTCCTGCTCCTCTCATAGAATATTAGATCAAAGGTATTGTGGAGCTCCTGCTCCTCTCATATAATGTTAGATCAAAAGTATTGTGGAGCTCCTGCTCCTCTCATAGACTATTAGATCAAAAGTATTGTGGAGCTCCTCTCATAGAATATTAGATCAAAAGTATTGTGAAGCTCCTCTCATAGAATATTAGATCAAAAGTATTGTGGAGCTCCTCTCATAGAATATTAGATCAAAAGTATTGTGGAGCTCCTCTCATAGAATATTAGATCAAAAGTATTGTGGAGCTCCTCTCATAGAATATTAGATCAAAAGTATTGTGGAGCTCCTCTCATAGAATATTAGATCAAAAGTATTGTGGAGCTCCTCTCATAGAATATTAGATCAAAAGTATTGTGGAGCTCCTCTCATAGAATATTAGATCAAAAGTATTGTGGAGCTCCTCTCATAGAATATTAGATCAAAAGTATTGTGGAGCTCCTCTCATAGAATATTAGATCAAAAGTATTGTGGAGCTCCAGCTCCTCTCATAGAATATTAGATCAAAGGTATTGTGGAGCTCCTCTCATAGAATATTAGATCAAAAGTATTGTGGAGCTCCTCTCATAGAATATTAGATCAAAAGTATTGTGGAGCTCCTCTCATAGAATATTAGATCAAAAGTATTGTGGAGCTCCTCTCATAGAATATTAGATCAAAAGTATTGTGGAGCTCCTCTCATAGAATATTAGATCAAAAGTATTGTGGAGCTCCTCTCATAGAATATTAGATCAAAATTGTGGAGCTCCTCTCATAGTATTGTGGAGCTCCTCTCATAGAATATTAGATCAAAAGTATTGTGGAGCTCCTCTCATAGAATATTAGATCAAAAGTATTGTGGAGCTCCTCTCATAGAATGTTAGATCAAAAGTATTGTGGAGCTCCTCTCATAGAATATTAGATCAAAGGTATTGTGGAGCTCCTCTCATAGAATATTAGATCAAAAGTATTGTGGAGCTCCTCTCATAGAATGTTAGATCAAAAGTATTGTGGAGCTCCTGCTCTTCTCATAGAATATTAGATCAAAGGTATTGTGGAGCTCCTGCTCCTCTCATAGAATATTAGATCAAAGGTATTGTGGAGCTCCTCTCAGAATGTTAGATCAAAAGTATTGTGGAGCTCCTGCTCCTCTCATAGAATATTAGATCAAAGGTATTGTGGAGCTCCTGCTCCTCTCATAGAATATTAGATCAAAGGTATTGTGGAGCTCCTGCTCCTCTCATAGAATATTAGATCAAAGGTATTGTGGAGCTCCTCTCATAGAATGTTAGATCAAAAGTATTGTGGAGCTCCTGCTCTTCTCATAGAATATTAGATCAAAAGTATTGTGGAGCTCCTGCTCCTTTCATAGAATATTAGATCAAAGGTATTGTGGAGCTCCTGCTCCTTTCATAGAATATTAGATCAAAGGTATTGTGGAGCTCCTCTCATAGAATATTAGATCAAAAGTATTGTGGAGCTCCTGCTCCTTTCATAGAATATTAGATCAAAGGTATTGTGGAGCTCCTCTCATAGAATATTAGATCAAAAGTATTGTGGAGCTCCTCTCATAGAATGTTAGATCAAAAGTATTGTGGAGCTCCTCTCATAGAATATTAGATCAAAGGTATTGTGGAGCTCCTCTCATAGAATATTAGATCAAAAGTATTGTGGAGCTCCTCTCATAGAATGTTAGATCAAAAGTATTGTGGAGCTCCTGCTCTTCTCATAGAATATTAGATCAAAGGTATTGTGGAGCTCCTGCTCCTCTCATAGAATATTAGATCAAAGGTATTGTGGAGCTCCTCTCATAGAATATTAGATCAAAAGTATTGTGGAGCTCCTGCTCCTCTCATAGAATATTAGATCAAAGGTATTGTGGAGCTCCTGCTCCTCTCATAGAATATTAGATCAAAGGTATTGTGGAGCTCCTGCTCCTCTCATTGAATATTAGATCAAAGGTATTGTGGAGCTCCTCTCATAGAATGTTAGATCAAAAGTATTGTGGAGCTCCTGCTCTTCTCATAGAATATTAGATCAAAAGTATTGTGGAGCTCCTGCTCCTTTCATAGAATATTAGATCAAAGGTATTGTGGAGCTCCTGCTCCTCTCATAGAATATTAGATCAAAGGTATTGTGGAGCTCCTCTCATAGAATGTTAGATCAAAAGTATTGTGGAGCTCCTGCTCTTCTCATAGAATATTAGATCAAAAGTATTGTGGAGCTCCTGCTCCTTTCATAGAATATTAGATCAAAGGTATTGTGGAGCTCCTGCTCCTCTCATAGAATATTAGATCAAAAGTATTGTGGAGCTCCTCTCATAGAATATTAGATCAAAAGTATTGTGGAGGTCCTGCTCTTCTCATAGAATATTAGATCAAAAGTGTTGTGGAGCTCCTGCTCCTCTCATAGAATATTAGATCAAAGGTATTGTGGAGCTCCTGCTCCTCTCATAGAATATTAGATCAAAGGTATTGTGGAGCTCCTCTCATAGAATGTTAGATCAAAAGTATTGTGGAGCTCCTGCTCCTCTCATAGAATATTAGATCAAAGGTATTGTGGAGCTCCTGCTCCTCTCATAGAATATTAGATCAAAGGTATTGTGGAGCTCCTCCACCTAAATATTAACATTAACCAAAATGAGTACCGGAACCTATTTCAGTCAAAGTCGAGCACTGATTGTAGACCACCATTTTCTGAAGCTCTTGTCTAAACACCATTGAGTTCTTACTCCATCGATTTGAAACAAGAATGCCATTCATTCACACATGATTACAAAACAGCCATTTATTTGGGTTGGGGCATCTAAACAGACATTGTATTTTTACAGAAAGTAGAAAATAAGTTTGACTTAGTAGAGAGATGAGTGGAAACAAAAGATTTAGGAGTTCTGTGAGTGCTCGACTGACACACGAAGGTAGAGAGGCAGACTTATTCATGTAGCAAGGAGGCTTTGCAGACCCAATGCATTCTTTGTGCCCAGCCAAGGATGGCAACAAGATGTTCAAAGTTTACCCTTGATATAGTATTTGTGCATGGAATCACTTCAGATGAGGGAAAGGAAGTTCACTTGAGTTGGTGTAAAGTAATAATTTTACTCATGTCTGAAGAGCAAGCATGTTGGCATATTTGAATTTATAAAAAAAAATATAAAAAAACATCATCAAACAAGATATATAGACGTACAAGACCAAAGTTCAACAGGTACAGGACCAGACAAGTAAACAGGATAGGCTTCCATTCGATTACATATTGTAGTTGTGAGTGTACAACCAGTCCAAAACCAGATATCTCAATTTTACGCATGTCTTATGTTCAACAAAATATACTTTCTACATATACTTAATATTACACTTAGTTAATCAAATATTCCCAGTACTACTACTGCCATTATGTATAGTTGGCATAGTGTACTGTTAATTTGATTGAATGGTGGCGGCACGTAGCCTAGCGTTTTAAGAGCGTTGACACAGTAACCAAAAGATCACCGTTTCGAATCCCAGAGCCGACTAGGTGGATAATATGTCCATGTGCCCTTGAGAAAGTGAAAGTGCCTTTCTCAAGGGCACTTGAACAGATTTTTCACCAAGTCAGCTAGGTGAAAGTCGCTCTGGATAGGACCACCACTAAATGACTAATATGTGAATGATCCACCAGTACAAAGATCCTGAACCTTTGCAGTAAGGAGAATTCACTTGGGCAGTTGGACCTTTGCAGTAAGGGTCAATATACTTGCGCAGTTGGACCTTTGCAGTAAGGGTCAATATACTTGCGCAGTTGGACCTTTGCAGTAAGGGTACATTCACTTGGGCAGTTGGACCTTTGCAGTAAGGGTACATTCACTTGGGCAGTTGGACCTTTGCAGTAAGGAAAAATTCACTTGGGCAGTTGGACCATTGCAGTAAGGGTCAATTTACTTGGGCAGTTGGACCTTTGCAGTAAGGGTCAATTTACTTGCGCAGTTGGACCTTTGCAGTAAGGGTAAATTCACTTGCGCAGTTGAACCTTTGCAGTAAGGGTAAATTCACTTGGGCAGTTGAACCTTTGCAGTAAGGGTAAATTCACTTGGGCAGTTGGACCTTTGCAGTAAGGGTCAATTTACTTGGGCAGTTGGACCTTTGCAGTAAGGGTCTTTTTACTTGGGCAGTTGAACCTTTGCAGTAAGGGTCAATTCACTTGGGCTGTTGGCCGTAGGGTGCTGTTCGTAGCACATTATTTCAAATGAATGTCTTGCTGCCGCCGATAGCCTACCACCAATTCAAAAGTTCTCTCTAGAAATCAAAATTACATCAGATTATTAATGCATTTTACAAAGCAAATATGTAAAAGCTCCTAAATTCGATTACATATAGATGCAGTACTTAGAAAAAAATAACATTATTGGTCTTGACTTGTTGAGGCATAAGACTGGAGGTGATCTGGCCTTTTGATATCTCTGTGCCTTAGTGAAGTTAAGCTCCTAGCCTGGCATGGCTCTCTGAGGCTAGAGGGAGTGCATGCAATGCTCATCACACCACTAGGGGCATGTTCTCTAGATCCTGTGGGACTTCCAGACACGAATCACTGGAGCTGAAACACTGCATCTGCATGGACATTTCTCCAGCCGTTCCTGAATCCCCCGTTTGGCTCCTTACCCCTTCTCTTGCCTGCTACTCCTCCCTTTCCTTCCACTCTTCTTCTCCCTGCTCTTCATCATCCACCTGGACCTCCTCCAGCATGACGCTGGCATCGCAGGGCCCCACTATGCCCCCTCTGTGTGCTCCGTGCCTTCGTAGCCTATGTCACTCACCAGGTCCACATTACTGCGGGTGGGGTGAGGGGCACGGGCCTGGCGCCTAAGACTGCACACCTGGCAGGCCAGGACCACAGTAGAGACCAGCAGACACAGGACCATATATATTTATATTTCATAAAACGGCATTAGCACTTACCCGTCCAGAAGTATGTCCTGTCCTTGCAGAAACAGCTCCTCAGCTCCTGTTTGAATCATAACACTCAAAGATTCCTCAAACAAAAAATCTGCCTCACTTTCCCGATCAATCTCTTCTATAATCTGGTGCAAATCTGTATACTTTGACTTCGTTTTTCATGATTTATTTGCCATGATGTCTTCAATGGAATCGTTGAAAATACAACTTTCCAAAATACTGCTGTGCGTAACAAGCGTCACAGCAACTCCTCTGATAGTCAAGGCGTGAATGGAGTTCCTTACGCATGCATTTACAAACAAGGAATTGTGGTCCAAACCAAAACCATTACATACTGGCGTTTACCTCAGCTCATTGGCTATCTACCCTGCTAGATTTCAAGAAGATTAGTGGTCATTGGGCAGAAATACAGTCAATCAACGAAGCTTCGCTAAAATTATTGGTGTGCAAGGTAGTCATTGCTCGTCGTCTTCAAATCAGTTCACTTCGGTCAATATTCCCCGCGAAAAAAAACAATGACATTTGGCTGTGTTGCAAACATCCAGAGGAATGCACTGAAACCAACCATGACTAGATAAACGATGGTTTACCGTGTGTAATTACGTCGAATGCTCTGTAGATAAACGATGGTTTACCGTGTGTAATTACGTCGAATGCTCTGTAGATAAACGATGGTTTACCGTGTGTAATTACGTCGAATGCTCTGTAGATAAACGATGGTTTACTGTGTGTAATTACGTCGAATGCTCTGTAGATAAACTATGGTTTACTGTGTGTAATTACGTCGAATGCTCTGTAGATAAACTATGGTTTACCGTGTGTAATTACGTCGAATGCTCTGTAGATAAACGATGGTTTACTGTGTGTAATTACGTCGAATGCTCTGTAGATAAACTATGGTTTACTGTGTGTAATTACGTCGAATGCTCTGTAGATAAACTATGGTTTACTGTGTGTAATTACGTCGAATGCTCTGTAGATAAACTATGGTTTACTGTGTGTAATTACGTCGAATGCTCTGTAGATAAACGATGGTTTACCGTGTGTAATTACGTCAAATGCTCTGTAGATAAACGATGGTTTACCGTGTGTAATTACGTCGAATGCTCTGTAGATAAACGATGGTTTACCGTGTGTAATTACGCCGAATGCTCTGTAGATAAACGATGGTTTACCGTGTGTAATTACGTCGAATGCTCTGTAGATAAACGATGGTTTACGGTGTGTAATTACGTCGAATGCTCTGTAGATAAACTATGGTTTACCGTGTGTAATTACGTCGAATGCTCTGTAGATAAACGATGGTTTACCGTGTGTAATTACGTCGAATGCTCTGTAGATAAACTATGGTTTACCGTGTGTAATTACGTCGAATGCTCTGTAGATAAACGATGGTTTACCGTGTGTAATTACGTCGAATGCTCTGTAGATAAACGATGGTTTACCGTGTGTAATTACGTCGAATGCTCTGTAGATAAACGATGGTTTACCGTGTGTAATTACGTCGAATGCTCTGTAGATAAACGATGGTTTACCGTGTGTAATTACGTCGAATGCTCTGTAGATAAACGATGGTTTACCGTGTGTAATTACGTCGAATGCTCTGTAGATAAACGATGGTTTACGGTGTGTAATTACGCCGAATGCTCTGTTAAACGATGGTTTACCGTGTGTAATTACGTCGAATGCTCTGTAGATAAACGATGGTTTACCGTGTGTAATTACTGCTCTGTAGATAAACGATGGTTTACCGTGTGTAATTACGCCGAATGCTCTGTAGATAAACGATGGTTTACCGTGTGTAATTACGAATGCTCTGTAGATAAACGATGGTTTACCGTGTGTAATTACGCCGAATGCTCTGTAGATAAACGATGGTTTACCGTGTGTAATTACGTCGAATGCTCTGTAGATAAACTATGGTTTACCGTGTGTAATTACGCCGAATGCTCTGTAGATAAACGATGGTTTACCGTGTGTAATTACGCCGAATGCTCTGTAGATAAACGATGGTTTACCGTGTGTAATTACGCCGAATGCTCTGTAGATAAACGATGGTTTACCGTGTGTAATTACGCCGAATGCTCTGTAGATAAACGATGGTTTACCGTGTGTAATTACGTCGAATGCTCTGTAGATAAACGATGGTTTACCGTGTGTAATTACGCCGAATGC
Source organism: Oncorhynchus tshawytscha (assembly GCF_018296145.1). Lineage (NCBI taxonomy): Eukaryota > Metazoa > Chordata > Actinopteri > Salmoniformes > Salmonidae > Oncorhynchus > Oncorhynchus tshawytscha. Next base: position 41,307,368 of record NC_056442.1, read on the forward strand.
TCTGTAGATAAACTATGTTTACTGTGTGTAATTACGTCGAATGCTCTGTAGATAAACTATGGTTTACTGTGTGTAATTACGTCGAATGCTCTGTAGATAAACTATGGTTTACGGTGTGTAATTACGTCGAATGCTCTGTAGATAAACGATGGTTTACTGTGTGTAATTACGTCGAATGCTCTGTAGATAAACTATGGTTTACGGTGTGTAATTACGTCGAATGCTCTGTAGATAAACGATGGTTTACCGTGTGTAATTACGTCGAATGCTCTGTAGATAAACGATGGTTTACCGTGTGTAATTACGTCGAATGCTCTGTAGATAAACTATGGTTTACCGTGTGTAATTACGTCGAATGCTCTGTAGATAAACGATGGTTTACGGTGTGTAATTACGTCGAATGCTCTGTAGATAAACTATGGTTTACCGTGTGTAATTACGTCGAATGCTCTGTAGATAAACGATGGTTTACCGTGTGTAATTACGTCGAATGCTCTGTAGATAAACGATGGTTTACGGTGTGTAATTACGTCGAATGCTCTGTAAAAAATTGATAGAGATGGAATTCACAGCACAAACGGGTTACAAAATGTTTCGATTTAGGCTATAAAAATGGATTTTATCAAAGAAAACGGCACTTCATTTGATCACTGGGACCCTCAGGAAGAGAAATAAGAGCAAGATATCAGAATGTAAGTCATCATTTTACCTTCAGATGTGAATGTGTAAAAACTGTCTTGGCGGAAAATGTTTTTGTTGTTGATTGCTCTTCTCAAACAAAAGCATGGGATTTGTTCTCTGTAATAGCTATTTTAAATCGGAAAACGTACTTTGATTACCAAGATCCTAATCTTTTGAAGGATGTAGGACACTTGCATTTTCAAGAATGTTTAATGTTACGACGTTGTATTTTTAGTTGTCACTCTGAATTTTCCCCTGATGTTGATCCCTGTACGGGGATCGCAGCCATGGGAGGATTTATTAACGTTTAAATATAGTTATAGAAGTTGTATGAGATGCGTATGCTTAGGGGTCTGCAGAGTGATTTAAGGGTGTTTTTTAAAAATGTATTATTTGCACCGTGAGTACGGGTCACGGTATTAAAAGCACCCGTGAGTACGGGTCACGGTATTAAAAGCACCCGTGAGTACGGGTCACGGTATTAAAAGCACCCGTGAGTACGGTTCACGGAAGTGCTGCTGGTAAGCTTTCTTGACTTCCACATTTTTGCCAACACATGGCTAACCTTTGTTTAAACAGATAAACGGCTGCATTTAGCAAAAATGTGTTTGGATGACCTTTTCTACAAATAGGCCATGTTGGAGTTTACATTTCCTCTTCAAATTATTACGTGAGTAGTTTTCATTATTTTGACCTATCTACCGAGTCGTGATAGTTTATTACTTCTCCCTGCCGTTATCATTCACCTGATAAGACCAGACGTGATTTATAAAGCATTTTGCTAACTAGCCCAGATAAGTCTTCCATTCTGTCACGGTACATCACAGTTTACTAAATGAATGAATTAACAAGTCAATGTGTTACTGAAGTAGACTTGCCTTACCATAGAACTAACTGGCTACTATAACTACTGGTTATTTATGCAGTACCTTTCAGGAACGTATTATGTACAGTAAATGTCAGAATAATCTAGACATCTTTGTTAAATTTGTCCAAATCGTCGTTTTGTCATTTTCATAGCAATGTCCACTTAAAATAAGCTGAATCTTACCGCAGAAACACATTATTTGGTCATTACTTTTTTTGTACAATTTATGTTGGAGATGGTGTGGGCATCACTTACCTGGGCAAGGGCACAGCCTGTGAGTGAGTGAGTGTGTGGGGCAAGGTGAAGTAGACTGGGAATATGTCAGTATAAGGAGCGGGTGCGGTGTGTGTGTCAGAAAGGGCACCTGCTGTGACCCAAGCCTCTTGAAATGCACCCCCCTCCCCCTTCAGTCTTTTTCTGACTTGGTTATTTCTGGGTTCGTTGAGCCTCCTCCTCTGTAGCTCACGACGTCTGAAAAGAGACACAAGGGTGTATGTAAATTAGTGTAAGCCCACAATTCAGTCTGAGACTGCCAGCTACCAGTAAATGATACTAATAATACTGTTAGTGATGAACTCTTTCTAGGCCTGAGAAGCTGAATTATTTTTTATTTATTTAACTGTTATTTTGACAGTCATGCTGAGACCAAGGTCTCTATTTCAGAAGAGCCCTGTAACAAAAATATGTTGTGTACAGTATTACAATAGAAAGCTCATTCACAACAAGTTCATGCACAAATTAAGTGCTTTCAGAATGGTATGAATTTCAGATTTTTATCTGTATGAATCCACTGTGAGACTGTTCTATCTAAACCAAAGAGACCAGAAAATACCATTATTTTGTCATTTATTTAACCAGTAAAAGTATTTATTTTTAGAGGTAGACCTGGCTGGCTGAGAGTGCACTTTCTACCAACTCATCTTCCATCAGACCTATCCTCAACTTCTCCTTCCCTTCTCTTTCCGCAGGTTTAAGACAGGCCAGATCAACGGAGACCTTCTAATCTACCATGTGCTGCTGACCCTGAAGCCTTACTACGCCAAGCCTTACGAGATCGTAGTGGACCTGACCCACGTGGGGCCCAGCAACCGCTTCAAGACAGACTTCTTGTCCAAGTGGTTTGTGGTGTTCCCGGGCTTTGCCTACGAGAACGTGGTGGTGGTCTACGTGTACAACTGCAACACGTGGGTGAGGGAGTACACCAAGTACCATGAGAGGCTGCTGACAGGCCTGAAGGGCAGCAAGCGGGTGCAGTTCATCGACTCGCCGGTGCGGTTGGTGGAGCACGTAGAGGCAGAGCAGCAGAAGCTCCCCGCAGCCACGCTAGCCCTGGAGGAGGACCTCAAGGTGTTCCACAATGCCCTCAAAGTGGCCCACAAGGACACCAAGGTCTCCATCAAGGTCAGTAGCACACTGGTCTGTGTGTTACCCTAACTTTCACATTGGCTACATGGAAAACAGGGTATGGGGAACAAGGAAGTATGGAGATAGAGGGCAGGCAGGAACAGCAAGAATTGTTTACAAAAAAAAGCGCATTGGACATTTGTCGCAATATCAAATCATTTCTGGGTAACAATTAAGTACCTTAATGTGATTGTTTTACATTAAAATGGTCAAAAAGAAAGAGGAAAAAAATATTTTTAGCAAAGGGCAGTTTCTCAAGCAAGAATTTTGACAGAACTGTCAGGGAGTGGGGAGGCAAACTGAAAATTAGCTGTGATTGGCATAGTACCAAAACTTACTCTCTTTATTATTGGTCTATTAAGTAATTTACAGCATGGTGATGTCACCATGGGAGGTCAAATCTCCAGAGTACCAAAACTTACTCTCTTTATTATTGGTCTATTAAGTAATTTACAGCATGGTGATGTCACCATGGGAGGTCAAATCTCCAGAGTACCAAAACTTACTCTCTTTATTATTGGTCTATTAACTAATTTACAGCATGGTGATGTCACCATGGGAGGTCAAATCTCCAGAGCACCAAAACAGGCTGAAATTTCAGGCAGTCTTCTCAAACAGCTTCAATGTCATTTTCACAATTTTACAATATTATTCCATCCTCATAGTATAGAAATATGCAGTATAAAAAACACAGGAAAATCATGTTTTTCACTTCTCTATGCCTCAATCAGTTTGAATAGATTAGTTTGTTGCCAAAAGGGAAAGTGGAAGATTGAATTGATTGGTTATTGAGTCCTGCTTTGTGTTAGCAGCATAACAGCTGGTCTGTGTTGTCATTGTTGTCATGTACACACTTGTCTCTCAACAACAACCCTCCCTATTATCCCAGGTGGGCTCCACGTCCGTCCAGGTGACATCAGCAGAGCGTACCCGTGTCCTGGGCCAGTCCGTGTTCCTCAACGATGTGTACTATGCCTCTGAGGTCGAGGAGATCTGCCTGGTGGACGAGAGCCAGTTCACCCTGACCATGGCCAACCAGGGTACACCCCTCACCTTCATGCACCAGGAGTGTGAGGCCATTGTCCAGTCCATCATCCACATCAGGACGCGCTGGGAGCTGTCGCAGCCAGACTCAATCCCCCAGCACACCAAGATCAGGCCCAAAGACGTGCCGGGCACCTTGCTGAACCTCGCCCTGCTCAATCTGGGCAGCTCTGACCCCAGCCTCAGGTCAGACATTCAACATAGCTAGCTTCTAGGGGTCAATCAGGGCAGGTCTTGGTGTAGCATATTCTCTGAAATATGAGCAGTAGCTAAATGAAACAATTCATTTCCTGCCACTTCTTCATCCAACTTCCTGCTTTGAAATTGAATATAGTAACTAACTGTGTCCCCTCCACAGGTCTGCAGCCTACAACCTGCTGTGTGCCTTAACCTGCACCTTCAACCTGAAGATCGAGGGCCAGCTGCTGGAAACCTCAGGCCTGTGTATCCCTGCCAACAACACCCTTTTTATAGTCTCCATCAGCAAGACGCTGGCCGCCAACGAACCCCACCTCACCCTGGAGTTCCTGGAGGAGTGCATCTCCGGCTTCAGCAAGTCTAGTGAGTCTAGAACACGGAACGTGCATAAAATGCATTGACTGAAATTAATTCCAAAAGATGGCCGCTCTTGTCTTTTCTACCTCACACCTGCTTGCCCACTCTTTTTATTTACAGACTCACACGGACACACTAACTTTCTCTCAACACACAAACGCAGACACACACTCACAGACCGGCCCAACGATCCACGTCAACCTGACCAGTTGCCATTAGTTTTGGGGGACTGTTTGATTGCCATATCCATCAGTGTGTATTGAGCCATGGCTTCAGAGCCCTCAGCTCTCAGTGTGGGTGTCTTGTCATTCATCCACATGCCAACCTCTCTTCCTCAACACTGCAGCAACAACAGAGGAGCTGGTGTTATCCAACCTCTGTTCCTCAATACTGTAGCAACAACAGAGGAGCTGGTGTTATCAAACCTCTGTTCCTCAACACTGCAGCAACAACAGAGGAGCTGGTTATCAACACTGTTATCCAACCTCTGTTCAACACTCAATGGTGTTATCTCTGTTCCTCAACACTAGCAACAACAGAGGAGCTGGTGTTATCAAACCTCTGTTCCTCAACACTGCAGCAACAACAGAGGAGCTGGTTATCAACCTCTGTTCCTCAACACTGTAGCAACAACAGAGGAGCTGGTTATCCAACCTCTGTTCCTCAACACTGTAGCAACAACAGAGGAGCTGGTGTTATCCAACCTCTGTTCCTCAACACTGTAGCAACAACAGAGGAGCTGGTGTTATCCAACCTCTGTTCCTCAACACTGTAGCCACAACAGAGGAGCTGGTGTTATCCAACCTCTGTTCCTCAACACTGTAGCAACAACAGAGGAGCTGGTTATTATCAACACCTCTGGTATCAAACCTCTGTTCCTCAACACTGTAGCAACAACAGAGGAGCTGGTTATTCAACCTCTGTTCCTCAACACTGTAGCAACAACAGAGGAGCTCTGTTCCTCAACACTGCAGCAACAACAGAGGAGCTGGTGTTCCTCATCCAACCTCTCTGTTCCTCAACACTGCAGCAACAACAGAGGAGCTGGTTATTCAACCTCTGTTCCTCAACACTGTAGCCACAACAGAGGAGCTGGTGTTATCCAACCTCTGTTCCTCAACACTGTAGCCACAACAGAGGAGCTGGTGTTATCCAACCTCTGTTCCTCAACACTGCAGCAACAACAGAGGAGCTGGTTATTCAACCTCTGTTCCTCAACACTGTAGCAACAACAGAGGAGCTGGTTATCCAACCTCTGTTCCTCAATACTGTAGCAACAACAGAGGAGCTGGTGTTATCCAACCTCTGATTCAGATTCTGTGTCTGTGTTTAGGTATAGAGCTGAAGCACCTGTGTCTAGAATACATGACCCCCTGGCTGCTCAACCTGGTGAGGTTCTGTAAGCACAATGATGACGCCAAACGTCAGCGCGTCAGCGCCATCTTGGATAAGCTCATCACCATGACCATCAATGAGAAGCAGATGTACCCCTCTATACAGGCAAAGATCTGGGGCAGCCTTGGCCAGGTGAGTAACCACACACACACACACACACACACATTAATACATCCTTGTTGTTTGACCTCAGTGTTTGACTAAAATGTAAATCTATCTTAGAGGGCACATGTTTACTTAATGTACTGTTAAATGTCTCCAAACCCAATAAAAACTGCCCATGTTGGCTTTCTCAGAGATGAAGGCTTGCAGAGATGGGAGGAAGTTATGTAGAAGACGGGGACATATTGCATTTTTATAAGCACAAGGAATGCTTTATGAATCCTCCAACAGCCTGTTTTTCAATAAATAAAAAAAAATACATTTTTAAAAATTTTAATTGACAGTATCGAAATGACAGTACTTTGGGGTTTGAAGTGTTCTTCCTATACAGCATTAGCAATCTACATTGTAAAAGTTTAATGGCTTGTCTCAAATGACTGTAGTATAGACATCTGAATATATCTCCATAGATAATAAACAACACATTCTAAACTCCTCTCTAATTTTTCATAACCATATCCATACTGGGTGGTTTACAAGTGCACTTTTTGGGGAGAAGGGCAGTTCTGTGTTTCTGAGATATGACCTGTCAATTCTACACAATATATTTATTTCTGAACAGTCCCTAACTTTTATCCCCACTGAATGCCACCCAGGTTGTATGTGACCTGGTGACCTGACCTGTGACCTCTGCCCTCAGATAACGGACCTGCTGGACGTGGTGTTGGACAGCTTCATCAAGACCAGCGCTACAGGAGGCCTGGGCTCTATCAAGGCTGAGGTCATGGCTGACACGGCTGTTGCTCTGGCCTCAGGGAACGTCAAACTGGTCTCCAGCAAGGTGGGTATCTACACTTTGAGCTAGTTTACGCAGGCTAACACATGCTAACACATGCTAACTGGGCCAACTGTTTTCAATGGCAAAATTGCTAACAGTTAAGTGTCAGTCTAGATGCACTGGGAACACTGTCTTATGCTAACAGACACTCCATGTCAAGCCCAGTGTCCCAACATGGATGACATCACTGTCCTTGTCTTAATGAACCCTCTGGTCGGAGACCGTTTTCCTCTCAAACGCCACAATGTCACTAACTCAAAGTATACTTTAGAACAACTGTTAGAATCTTCATCGCGGCCATTTACAATTCCAATTGGGATTTTCTAAATCATCATTTGGGATTAAGCAAATAAATATTTCTGTATTATCAATATTAAGATGCAAACAGTTTTAGTATGATACAAAGATAAACGCATAACAACAGTGTCCTAGACAACATGTATTAAATGCTGTTTTTAATCTAAAATGTCTTTCAAACAAAGAACATTTGCATTTAAATTGATTAATCCTTACCAATTTGCTTTAGTTACAGCTTCTTTACACATCATCCAAACTGACCGACTCATCAACCCCATCTGTGAGCTGTTTATCCCAATTGTCCCTCTTACTGAAATAGAAACACACAAACCCTCACAGCCCAGGCTGACAATAGCAAGCCAGGCCCTCACTCCTATTAAGGCAGACACTGTAAAGCATGGCAGTGAATGGTGATCATTGTGAAGATGTTTTGCTAAGGAACAGCAAACACAGTGCTCTTTTAGTTGAGGTGTCTCAGCACCCATTTTAGTCATTTACATCTATTTAAGTGACTAATCAATGACTTTAAGCTTCACATTTGATGAATCATTTTCAGGGTTTGTGTGTTCTGATAGAGTAGTCTTAATGACCACGTCATCCATCAGAGGGTGGGCATTGTTTGGTTGGCATGTTACAGCCCAGCCGCTACTGATGTCATGACAGGCCAGCTATTGGGGACAAAGGGGACTTTGTCTGGTCCCCATGGCCTATTTGTCACCCGGGGCTTGAGCCAATGGTGTTTTATTTACAGATATAATCACTGCCATCTTCTCTCTGCCTCCTATTTCGCCAACATCCCAAAATACATCTGAAGTTTTTTAGGGATACCGCTCGCGTTTAAAATCAAAAGAAGAACAAAAATATATTAATTCTGTTGAAATTAACGTCATCAGGAAGTTAAAATAGTCCAGCACAAAGTATATGATGTCATATCACTGACTCTACCTTCTAATACCTCATAATGATTGGCTATTTCCACACACCCTCTGACCAGGTGATTGGCCGGATGTGTAAGATCATCGACAAGACGTGCCTGTCTCCCACGCCCACCCTGGAGCAGCACCTGATGTGGGATGACATCGCCATCCTGGCCCGTTACATGCTGATGTTGTCCTTCAACAACTCTCTGGACGTGGCCACTCACCTGCCCTACCTGTTCCACGTGGTCACTCTGCTGGTGGCCACCGGCCCCCTGTCCCTCCGCGCCTCCACACACGGCCTGGTCATCAACATAATCCACTCTCTCTGCACCTGCTCCCAGCTCAACTTCAGAGGTGAGGAAGGACACCGTATCTACCCTGCAGACTATATACCATCTGTAGTTAAACAGCATACCCTTCCCTGGTCATTAATGTGTATGGATGCCACTGGGCTCCCTTGCTAGTAAGATAATTGAAAGACTCAATGTAAGCACTGCATGCAGTGAACCATGAAACTACTCAATAGAGGTCAATGTCTGTTATTTATGTTTGTTTAAAACAGTTTGCTATAGATATCAGTGTTCAGGGTTTCTCTTTCAGAAGAGCAACAAGTCATATTTTCCTCTTGTCATGATCTCTTCCAGAGGAGACCAAGCAGGTCCTGAGGCTGAGCCTGACGGAGTTCTCCCTGCCTAAGTTCTACCTGCTGTTTGGCATCAGTAAGGTCAAGTCTGCTGCGGTCATCGCCTTCCGCTCCAGCTACCGCGACCGCTCCTTCTCCCCCGGCTCCTACGAGAGGGAGACCTTCGCCCTGTCCTCCCTGGAGACCGTCACTGAGGCCCTGCTGGAGATCATGGAGGTGAGGGAGACACACACACAGGCTTGCTCACACACACACACACACATTACATACTATGCTTATACATTATACTATGTACAGTCCAGAATACAAGCAAAATACCAATATCTGACTGAATATGTCCTCTCTTGTAGGCGTGCATGAGGGACATCCCAGCGTGCAAATGGCTGGACCAATGGACCGAGCTGGCTCAGAAGTATGTCAGATTTCTTTTGAGACATATTCACTTTGACCACGATCAATGAATGTCTCTCAGTGCATTCGGAAGGTATTCAGACCGCTTCACTTTTTCCACAATTTGTTACGTTATGGCCTTATTCTAAAAAAAAAAAAATATTAATTTAAATCACTAATCAATCTATACACAATACCCCAAAATGACAAAGCAATAACAGGTTTTTAGAAGTTTGTGCAAATTTATAAAACACACAACTGAAATATCTAATATACATAAGTATTCAGACCCTTTACTCAGTACTTTGTTGAAGAACCTTTAGCAGCAATTACAGCCTTGTCTTCTTGGGTATGATGCTACAAGCTGGGCACACCTTTATTTGGGTATTTTTCCCGTTCTTCTCTGCAGATCCTCTCAAGCTCTGTCAGGTTGGATGGGGAGCGTTGCTGCACAGCTGTTTTCAGGTCCTTCCAGAGTTGTTTGATCGGGTTCATGTCCGGGCTCTGGCTGGGCCACTCAAGGACAGAGACTTGTCCCAAAGCCACTCCTGCGTTGTGTTGGCTGTGTGCTTAGGGTCTTTGTCCTGTTGGAAGGTGAACATTCAGCCCAGTCTGAGGTTCTGAGTGCTCTGGAGCAGCTTTTCATCAAGGGTCTCTCTCTCAATATTGGCTAGTCTCCCTGCTGCTGAAAAACATCCCCACAGCATGATGCTGCCGCCACCATGCTTCACCGTAGGGAAGGTATTGGCCAGGTGATGAGCAGTGCCTGGTCTCCTCCAGATATGAAGCTTGGCATTCATGCCAAAGAGTTCAATCTTGGTTTCTCAGACCCAATAATCATGTTTGTCAGACCAGATAATCTTGTTTGTCAGACCAGATAATCTTGTTTGTCATGGTCTGAGATAGGGTTGCATATTTTGGGGAATATTCAGTGGTGGAAACTTCCTGTGGAACATATGGGAATTAACGGAAATTTATGCAAATTAATATTAATAGTTTTTTGCATTGGATATATTTACCATATCATATGGAGACAGAAACATAATTGCAAATGATAAAAATCCTTCCAATAGAAAAAAAACCAGATTTAAGTTACAAATAGAACATTAATTAAATGAGTTCACTCTTCACATGGGATGAACTTTAATTAAATGAGTTGACTCTTCACATGGGATGATTTCACTGAACAACAAAATGGATTATTGAATGATCCCCAATAATCCATCACATCTCCCAAAAACGTTTTCAACATGTATCTGTAAAATGACAGTCTAGAAACATAAGCTTAGGTTGTCTTCCTCTCAGGCTTCCATGTATTCTCCCTGGACATCCTCAATGTCCAACTCCTTGAACATCAGACTCTGAGGCCTCATTTTCACTGTCACTTTCCAACCTTGTTGAGGATGGCTTGTTGTCAGGTTGAAAAAGCCTCAAATTTGCCCGGATGGCCACCAATTCTTCAACCCTTTTATTGGTCAGCCTGTTGTGTGCTTTGGTGTGTGTGTTCCCAAACACAGACCAGTTGCGCTCTGAGGCGACTGATGTTGGTGTGATTTGGAGGATGATGGAGGCAACAGGGGAAAGAGCCTCCGATCCACAAAGTCCCTTCCACCAGGTGGCTGATGAGACGTGTTGGCACGACTGCCATATTGCATCTCCATCCCAAAGTCCTTGTTCGGAAGTGGACTTTGCCAGACTGCCAAGAACCTTGCCCTCATCCAGGCCAAGGTGGCGAGACACGGTTGTGTTGACACCATATGCCTTGTTGATCTCCGCACCAGACAGGATGCTCTTGCCAGCATACTTGGGGTCCAACATGTACGCTGCGGCGTGTATGGACTTCAGGCAGAAGTCTTCACACTTTTTAATGTATTTCAGAATTGCAGTTTCCTCTGCATGGAGCAACAGTGACGTGGGCATGGCAGTGTGGATTTCTTCTCTCACAACTGCAAGCAGAGTCTGAACATCAGACAGGATGGCATTGTCTCCCTCAATCTGTGCAATGGCTACTGCTATAGGTTTCAGGCTGCTTACCACTCGGCAGACTGTGATATGGCCATTTCTTGGAGAGACTCCTTCCCCTCCAGGAGACTGTCAAACATGATAACAACACCAACCCAACGGGTGATGCTGGGCAGCTTCAATGTGGTGGTGTTATGTTTCTCACTTTGCTTGGTGAGTTAGATTGCTGCTATAACTTGATGACCCTTCGCATACCTAACCATTTCCTTGGCTCTCTTGTAGAGTGTGTCCATTGTTTTCGTGCGGAGCATATTCAATGCATGAGCAGCACAGCCAATGGGTGTGATGTGAGGGTAGGACTCCTCCATTTTAGACCAAGCAGCCTTCATGTTTGCAGCATTGTCTGTCACCAGTGCAAATACCTTCTGTGGTCCAAGGTCGTTGGTGACTGCCTTCAGATCATCTGCAATGTAGAGACTGGTGTGTCTGTTGTCCCTTGTGTCTGTGCTCTTGTAGAATACTGGTTGCGGGGTGGAGATTATATAGTTAATTATATCATCATATACTTTCTCTTCCAATACACATTGCCTGTGAGCATCAGAGGTGAACCAGTTGCATACACAGCTCAAGCAAGACATTCATCAGCATTTCTGACTACGTTCCTCCATTGAGTCAAAAAAACTGTTGCTATCGATAAGGTGTCTGATTCATCATTTTCAACTCAAATAGAAGTGGAGGGACTTTTGTCAGTGGTTGCTTGTTGTGAGCGCAGAGGGAACTTAATGCTCTTGGCCAGATGGTTCTGCATCTTTGTTGTATTCTTCACATATGATTTGGCACAGTATTTTCAAATGTACACAGCTTTTCCTTCTACATTAGCTGCAGTGAAATGTCTCCATACATCAGATAGTGCCCGTGGCATTTCTTGTAAAAATTAGAAAAAAACAAATACAATTCCATGTACAGATAAATAGTTAAGCAGTTAGATTAAACAACTCCTTTGTAAGATAAATGTTTCAAATTGAAACATGTATGGAAACAGGTGAATTAACACTCCTCAGTTAGCAGGCTCAAGCACGCTAAAACCAACATGGTAGCAAAAACTAACCAGCAGAAATTTTTAACAAGTTAACAAAATGATTTAAACACACTTTGTTGTAGGCTACTATTTACTAGTTAACAAAAAATAATGTTTGTTCTATAAAATATATTTACCCCACCCAGTATTGTAATCCAAACTTAACAGAAAGCATGCAGTAGTGTGGGCTCAATAGCATCTCATTATTGTGCAAGATCTTGAGAATCAGCTGTACAGGCATGGAAGAGTGCACTGCACATGTGATGGAAGAATGCACTGCGCATGCAGGGTGTTGCAATTCCATTGAATTGGTGATAGTTTAATCAAAATATGCCACAAGACCTAGAATTGCCCTGTGTATCCCACTTTTTTAAATGAATTTAAGCAAAATTCCCAGGCTTAACTTCCCATGGAAAATCTCCAGAACAATTCCGGAAATTTACCTGAAAGTTTTCAACCCTTTGCAACCCTAGTCTGAGAGTCCTTTCGGGGCCTTTTGGCAAACTCCAAGCAGACTGTCATGTGCCTTTTACTGAGGAGAGGCTACTGTCTGGCCACTCTACCATAAAGGCATGATTGAGGGAGTTCTGCACAGATGGTTGTCCTTCTTGAAGGTTCGCCAATCTCCATAGAGGAACTCTGGAGGTTTGTCAGTGACCATTGATTTCTTGGTCACCTCCCTGACCAAGGCCCTTCTACCTCGATTGCTCAGTTTGGCCGGGCTGACAGCTCTAGGTAGAGTTTTGGTCAGGGACCACTTCTTCCATTTAAGAATGATGGAGGCCACTGTGTTCTTGGACCGTCAATGCTGCAGACATGTTCTGGTACCCTTCCCCAGATCTGTACCTCAAACACAATACTGTCTTGGAGCTCTACGGACAATTCCTTCGACCTCATGGCTTGGTTTTTGCTCTGACATGAACTGTCAACTGTGGGACCTTATAGACAGGTGTGTGCCCTTTTTAAATCATGTCCAATCAATTGAATTTACCACAGGTGGACTCCAAGTTGTAGAAGCATCTCAAAGATGATCAATGGAAACAGGATGCACCTCCGCTCAATTTCGTGTTTCAATAGCAAATGGTCTGAATACTTATGTAAATAATGTATTTCTGTTTTTTATTTTTAAAATATTTACAAACATTTCTAAAAACATGTTTTTGCGTTGTCATTATGGAGTATTGTGTGTAGATTGAGGATTGTTTTTATTGAATACATTTTCTAAGGTTGTAATGGAGCAATGTGGACAAAGTCAAGGGGTCTGAATTCTTTCTGAATGCACTGTATATACACTCTATTGTGCTCTTCTCAAATGCCACCTATGTCGTCCACCAGGTTTGCGTTCCAGTACAACCCGTCCCTGCAGCCCAGAGCCCTGGTGGTGTTTGGCTGCATCAGTAAGAGAGTGACCCACAGCCAGATCAAACAGATCATCAGGATCCTCAGCAAGGCCAGCCCCCTGCTCAGCATAGACCGGGTGGGTCTACACACACACGCTGTTGGAGAGCTGAGTTTTAATAAGCAACTCTGTCTTCCAGAATTAACACGTATACACACACACACAGGTTGTTGGAGCGCTGAGCTTTAATGAGCAACTCCATCTTCCAGAATTAACACACACACACACACACACAAACATTGAGGGGTGGTGGTGAGTGCATTTTACCTTTCCTTAGCTCAGTCTGACCATTTTTGTCTGGCTCAGTCTGTACAGGCTAGGCTGCCTGTGTGTGCTATCTGCAATATGTGTGAGCTCTATCTGCAATATGCAGAGAGCTAAGTGTTTGAGTGCACCAACTCACTAATCCAATGGTTTCTAATCCTCTAGCTAACATTATGGATACTATGATACACTCTCTCTCTTTTCTTCTCTACCCCGCTACTCTCTATATCTCTCCCTCTCGTTTTATTCCCTCTTTTTCATGTTCGTTCTTTCTTTCTTTTATCTCTATCTCTCACCCCACACCCTCTCTCTTTCACTCATCCTCTCCTGTCCTCTTCCTCCACAGGGGCTGGAGAGCTGCTCAAAAGGACCTGATAACTACAACAGCCAGGTGTTGATTGAGGCCACAGTCATCGCTCTGACTAAGCTGCAGCCCCTTCTCAACAAGGTACACAAACCGCAAACACAGAACACCTGCAATACATAATGTGATTGTCTGTGGTCTACCTCTTGTCAAATTAAAAAATGTTTGGTCACGTACACAGATTTGCAGATGTTATCACAAGTGCAACAAAATGCTTGTGTTCTACTATTCAATAAAGAACCCAGCTGTAAGTTGTTGGTTCGTGATTTTTAATAACAATTTGGAATCGGAGGAAGGCCAGATTTGTTCTTTGTTATCTTAATGTGCTTGGTGCTGTTCCCGTATATAATGTATGTAACCTCATGGGTTATACTGTATGCTCCTCCAGGACTCCCCCATGCACAAGGCTGTGTTCTGGGTGGCTGTGGCTGTGCTGCAGCTGGATGAACTCAACCTGTACTCTGCTGGGACGGCCCTGCTAGAGCAGAACCTGCACACTCTGGACAGCCTGAGAGTATTCAACGACAAGGTAACAGGCAGACACTCACTCTCAGTTCAATGACAAAAATTAAACATATATTGACACTATTTATATGCTGAATACACCCCCCTCCTATCAAGAGTCCAGAGGAGGTATTTATGGAGATCAGGCATCCTCTGGAGTGGCATTGTAAACAGATGGACCACTTTGTGGGCCTCAACTTCAGTTCCAACTTCAACTTTGCACTGGTGGGACACCTGCTGAAAGGTAAGGAGAGGGCACAGGGCACCTGACTACATCTTGGCCCTAGCAACTCCCCTTCCTGTGACTGTACTGTGTATCATATAAACCACGGCTTCTCTGTCAATATTTCTTAAGTAAACATTCTGACAATGTTTGAATTTGTTTGGGTCTAATCTACCTAGATAAAGGATAGACGAAGACATTGGCCTGACTTGCCGAGCCACTAATGAAAACCTGTCTTCCCACTCAGTCAGAGACCCAAACTAGCAATATCGACATGTCCTGCAGTGACAAAGAGCTTGGCAGCAGTTGTTGGTGTTTTCACTTGTCTCTGTAGTCTGTACTTGTCACTAGCTGCATTTAATGTTGTGTACTCTGTACACCTTGATGTGTTTTAATGCTAACTGTGTTGAATTAATATGGCTATGTTACAATCTACCAAGCGAGCAGTGGAGTGGTGTATGACTATGACTTACGTGCCACTCTGTTTCCCTTCTGTGTGTGTCAATGTGAAGGCTACAGACACCCGTCCCCCACCACGGTGGCTCGTACGGTGCGTATCCTCCACACGCTGCTGGCCCTGGTCGGAAAACACCTCAACTGTGACAAGTTTGAGGTCAACAGCCAAAGCGTGGCCTACCTGGCAGGTCAGTTCCAGTCACAGTCCTACACACTGACTCCACTCACCCATACTTTGTGTTGACTCACCAGACCTTCATTTTTTGTCAACTCATTGGACCTGCAATGTGCTTTTTGGATAGCAAGCAGTGTGTTGCTTTAGAAACGTGATTTGTTAAACAGATGATATTCTGTCATGTACTGCCCCCCATTGTTGGAATTGATTCCCTGATGCCGCTGAGGCATTTTAAGACTGGTGTTAAATTCATTCATTGAGGATTGCTGCTGTTCCCATTTGATGTATTGGTTTATTTGTTGAAAGTGTACTATTGTAATTGTACCCTGTAGTCTATCTTTATTCTTATTTTATTTGGAATGTTTATTTTAAAATGTTTGTACTCAGGGCACAAACCTACAAGCCCTTAACCAACAGTGCAGTTTTAAGAAAAAAGAAGTGTTAAAGTATTGACTAAATAAACTGAAGTAAATAGAAAACAGCGACGAGACTATATACGGGGTACGGGTACTGAGTCAATATGCGGGGGCACAGGTTCGTCGAGGGAATTGAGGTAATATGTACAGTACCAGTCAACAGTTTGGACATAACTACTCATTCAAGTGTTTTTTTTATTATTACTGTTTTCCACATTGTAGAATAATAGTGAAGACATCAAACTATGAAGTAACACATGGAATCATGTAGTAAACAAAAAAGTGTTAAACAAATCAAAATATATTTTACGTTTGAGATTCTTGAAAGTTTCCACCCTTTGCCTTGATGGCTCCTTTGCACACTCTTGGCATTCTCTCAACCAACTTCATGAGGTAGTCACCTGGAATGCATTTCAATTAACAGGTGTGCCTTGTAAAAACTTAATTTGTGGATTTTCTTACCTTCTTAATGTGTTTGAGCAAATCAGTTGTGTTGTGACATGGAAGGGGTGGTATTTAGAAGATATCCCTATTTGGTAAAAGACCAAGTCCATATTTTGGCAAGAACAGCTCAAGTAAGCAAAGCGAAACAAAAGTCCATCATTACTTTAAGACATGAAGGTCAGTCAATACGGCACATTTCAATAACTTGGAAAGTTTCTTCAAGTGCAGTCGCAAAAACCATCAAGCGCTATGATGAAACTGACTCATGTGGACCGCCACAGGAAAAGAAGACCCAGAGTTACCTCTGCAGCAGAGGATAAGTTCATTAGAGTTACCAGTCTCAGAAGTTGCAGCCCAAATAAATGCTTCACAGAGTTCAAGTAACAGACACATCTCAACATTAACTTTTCAGAGGAGACTGCCTGAATCAGGCCTTCATGATTGAGTTCTGCAAAGAAACCACTACTAAAGGACACCAATAATAAGAAGAGACTTGCTTGGGCCAAGAAACACGAGCAATGGACATTCGACCGGTGGAAATCTGTCCTTTGGACTGAAGAGTCCAGATTTGAGATTTTTGGTTCCAACCACCGTCTCTTTGTGAGACGTGGAGTAGGTGAACGGATTATCCCCGCATGTGTGGTTCCTACCGTAAAGCATGGAGGAGGATTTGTGATGGTTTGGGGGTGCTTTGCTGGTGACACTTTGATTTATTTAGAATTCAAGGCATACTTAAACCAGTATGGCTACCACAGCATTCTGCAGCGATACACCATCCCATCTGGTTTGCGCTTAGTGGCATTATAATTTGTTTTTCAACAGGACAATGACCCAAAACACACCTCCAGGCTGTATAAGGGCTATTTGACCAAGATGGAGAGTGATGGAATGTTGCATCAGATGATCCCCAGTCTGCTGTCCCCACATGCTTCAAGATGGCCACCATTGTTTTAGCAGCGCGGGTACTACAGTCAGTGTTTTAATAGAACTTTGGTAGCGTTTTCCTCAAATTTGCTTTGTTAACTTCTTGACGCTACCCATCCCGTTAGCGGGATAATTGTCATCAACAACCGCTGAATTACAGAGCGCCACATTCAAAAAATATCACAAAAAATATTTATATTCATGAAATCACAAGTGCAATATAGCAGAACACAGCTTAGCTCTTTGTTAATCCACCTGTCGTGTCAGATTTTGAAAATATGCTTTACAGCGAAAGCAATCCAAGCGTTTGTAAGTTTATCGATCACACAACAAAACATTATGAATACCTAGCATCAAAGTAGCTTGGTCACGAAAATCAGAAAAGCAATCAAATTAATCGCTTACCTTTGATGATCTTCGGATGTTTTCACTCACGAGACTCCCAGTTACATAATAGATGTTCCCTTTGTTCCATAAAGATTATTTTTTATATCCAAAATACCTCCGTTTGTTTGGCGCGTTATGTTCAGAAATCCACAGGCTCGAGCGGTCATGACAACGCAGACGAAAATTCCAAATAGTATCCGTAATGTCAACAGAAACATTTTTTACGTTTTTACGTTTTTTATAATCAATCCTCAAGTTGTTTTTAAAATATATAATTGATCATATATCACCCGCAACTGTCCTTTTCAGTAGGAGAGGGAGAGACAATGGCTGCCCAAGCTCTGTTGCGCAAGCAAAACTCATGCGAACACCTGACGCAATGTTATCTTTCTCGCTCATTTTTCAAAATAAAAGCCTGAAACTATTTGTAAAGACTGTTGACACCTTGAGGAAGCGATAGGAAAAGGAATCTGGTTGATATCCCTTTAAATGGAGCAAAGGCAGGCTATGGAATATGGAGCTTTCAAAATAGAAGCCAATTCCTGGTTTGATTTTCATCTGGTTTTCACCTGCAATATCAATTCTGTTATACTCAGACAATATTTTGACAGTTTTGGAAACTTTAGAGTGTTTTCTATCCTAATCTGTCAATTATATGCATATTCTAGCATATGGGGCTGAGAAATAGGCTGTTTACTTTGGGAACGTTTTTTTTCCAAACATAAAAATAGTGCCCCATAGCTGAAAGAGGTTAAATAACCCAGCTACAATAAATGCGGCCTCAGAAAATGTGGTTTCCAGTTTGCAGGAAGTACAGTGAAGTTCTTTGAGGGCCGTCGTGGTATCGGCTTGATGGGGGGAAAAACACGGCTGTGACTATAACCAAAGAAAATTATCTTGGGAGGTAATACGGTCTGCATTTGATTGTGAAATATTCTAGGTCATGTGAACAAAAGCACTTGAGGTCCTGGGTGTTATCACAATCACACCATGAGTAGTTAATCATGAAACATAAACCCCCGCCCTTCTTCCCAGAGAGATATTTATTCCTGTCTGCGCAATGAACTGAGAACCCAACTGGCTGTACGGACTCAAGACAGTATATCCCGAGAGAGCCATGTTTCGGTGAAACAGAGTATGTTACAATCCCTGATGTCTCTCTGGAAGGAAATCCTCGCCCTGAGCTCGTTGACTTTATTATCAAGATATTGAACATTAGCGAGTAATATACTCTGAAGCGGTGGGTGGTGTATGCACCTCCTGATTTGGACTAGAAGTCCACTCCGAGTACCTCTTCTCCGCCTGTGATGTTTTCGATCAGCCTCGAATCAGTTCAATTTCCCTGGGGGTTAAGAACAAAGGATCTGATGAAAAAAAGTTGTATTCCTAGTCGTAATTCTGGTGAGTTACAGCTGCTCTGATATCCAAAAGTTCTTTCCGGCTGTATGTAATAACACAAAATAAATGTCTGTGCTAATAATGTAAGAAATAACATAACATTTAAAAAAAAATAATAATAATACTGCCAAGTTGCCTAGGGCCTATAAGTACAGCTGCCCTATCTATCGGCGCCATGGGGGGTAATCATTGCAAATATTCCGGGTAGCCATTTGATTAGCTGCTCCTTTTGGACCTAGACATGAAGCTCTGGTACCGCTTGCCTTGCGGTAGCAGAGAGAACGGTCTATGACTAGGGTGGCTGGAGTCATTAGAAATTTTTAGGGCCTTCCTCTGACACCGCCTGGTTGAGGTCCTTGATACGACTTCCGGCGCCGACAGAGATGGCCGCCTCGCTTCGCGTTCCTAGGAAACTATGCAGTTTTTTGTTTTTTTTACGTGTTATTTCTTACATTAGTATCCCAGGTCATCTTAGGTTTCATTACATACAGTCAAGAAGAACTACTGAATATATAAGATCAGCGTCAACTCACCATCAGTACGACCAAGAATATGTTTTTCGCGACGCGGATCCTGTGTTCTGCCTTACAAACAGGACAACGGAGTGGATCCCATGCAGCAACCCAAAAAACGACTCTGAAAAAGAGGGAAACGAGGCGGTCTTCTGGTCAGACTCCGGAGACGGGCACACCGTGCACCACTCCCTAGCATTCTTCTTGCCAATGTCCAGTCTCTTGACAACTAGGTTGATGAAATCCGAGCAAGGGTAGCATTCCAGAGGGACATCAGAGACTGTAACGTTCTTTGCTTCACGGAAACATGGCTCACTGGAGAGACGCTATCCGAGGCGGTGCAGCCAACGGGTTTCTCCACGCATCGCGCCGACAGAAACTAACATCTTTCTGGTAAGAAGAGGGGCGGGGGCGTATGCCTTATGGCTAATGTGACATGGTGTGATGAAAGAAACATACAGGAACTCAAATCCTTCTGTTCACCTGATTTAGAATTCCTCACAATCAAATGTAGACCGCATTATCTACCAAGAGAATTCTCTTCGATTATAATCACAGCTGTATATATCCCCCCCCAAGCAGACACATCGATGGCTCTGAACGAACTTTATTTAACTCTTTGCAAACTGGAAACCATTTATCCGGAGGCTGCATTCATTGTAGCTGGGGATTTTAACAAGGCTAATCTGAAAACAAGACTCCCTAAATTTTATCAGCATATCGATTGCGCAACCAGGGGTGGAAAGACCTTGGATCATTGTTACTCTAACTTCCGCGACGCTTTTAAGGCCCTGCCCCGCCCCCCTTTCGGAAAAGCTGACCACGACTCCATTTTGTTGATCCCTGCCTACAGACAGAAACTAAAACAAGAGGCTCCCACGCTGAGGTCTGTCCAACGCTGGTCCGACCAAGCTGACTCCACACTCCAAGACTGCTTCCATCACGTGGACTGGGATATATTTCGTATTGCGTCAGATAACAATATTGACGAATACGCTGATTCGGTGTGCGAGTTCATTAGAACGTGCGTTGAAGATGTCGTTCCCATAGCAACGATTAAAATATTCCCTAACCAGAAACCGTGGATTGATGGCAGCATTCGCGTGAAACTGAAAGCGCGAACCACTGCTTTTAATCAGGGCAAGGTGTCTGGTAACATGACCGAATACAAACAGTGCAGCTATTCCCTCCGCAAGGCTATCAAACAAGCTAAGCGTCAGTACAGAGACAAAGTAGAATCTCAATTCAATGGCTCAGACACAAGAGGCATGTGGCAGGGTCTACAGTCAATCACGGACTACAGGAAGAAATCCAGCCCAGTCACGGACAAGGATGTCTTGCTCCCAGGCAGACTAAATAACTTTTTTGCCCGCTTTGAGGACAATACAGTGCCACTGACACGGCCTGCAACGAAAACATGCGGTCTCTCCTTCACTGCAGCCGAGGTGAGTAAGACATTTAAACGTGTTAACCCTCTCAAGGCTGCAGGCCCAGACGGCATCCCCAGCCGCGCCCTCAGAGCATGCGCAGACCAGCTGGCCGGTGTGTTTACGGACATATTCAATCAATCCCTATACCAGTCTGCTGTTCCCACATGCTTGAAGAGCGCCACCATTGTTCCTGTTCCCAAGAAAGCTAAGGTAACTGTGCTAAACATCTACCGCCCCGTAGCACTCACTTCCGTCATCATGAAGTGCTTTGAGAGACTAGTCAAGGACCATATCACCTCCACCCTACCTGACACCCTAGACCCACTCCAATTTGCTTACTGCCCAGATAGGTCCACAGACGATGCAATCTCAATCACACTGCACACTGCCCTAACCCATCTGGACAAGAGGTATACCTATGTGAGAATGCTGTTCATTGACTACAGCTCGGCATTCAACACCATAGTACCCTCCAAGCTCGTCATCAAGCTCGAGACCCTGGGTCTCGACCCCGCCCTGTGCAACTGGGTACTGGACTTCCTGACGGGCCGCCCCCAGGTGGTGAGGGTAGGCAACAACATCTCCTCCCCGCTGATCCTCAACACTGGGCCCCACAAGGGTGCGTTCTGAGCCCTCTCCTGTACTCCCTGTTCACCCACGACTGCGTGGCCACACACGCCTCCAACTCAATCATCAAGTTTGCGGACGACACAACAGTGGTAGGCTTGATTACCAACAACGACGAGACGGCCTACAGGGAGGAGGTGATGGCCCTCGGGGTGTGGTGTCAGGAAAATAACCTCACACTCAACGTCAACAAAACTAAGGAGATGATTGTGGACTTCAGGAAACAGCAGAGGGAACACCCCCCTATCCACATCGATGGAACAGTAGTGGAGAGGGTAGCAAGTTTTAAGTTCCTCGGCATACACATCACAGACAAACTGAATTGGTCCACTCACACAGACAGCATCGTGAAGAAGGCGCAGCAGCGCCTCTTCAACCTCAGGAGGCTGAAGAAATTCGGCTTGTCACCAAAAACACTCTCAAACTTCTACAGATGCACAATCGAGAGCATCCTGGCGGGCTGTATCACCGCCTGGTACGGCAACTGCTCCGCCCACAACAGTAAGGCTCTCCAGAGGGTAGTGAGGTCTGCACAACGCATCATCGGGGGCAAACTACCTGCCCTCCAGGACACCTACACCACCCGATGTTACAGGAAGGCCATAAAGATCATCAAGGACATCAACCACCCGAGCCACTGCCTGTTCACCCCGCTATCATCCAGAAGTTGAGGTCAGTACAGGTGCATCAAAGCTGGGACCGAGAGACTGAAAAACAGCTTCTATCTCAAGGCCATCAGACTGTTAAACAGCCACCACTAACATTGAGTGGCTGCTGCCAACACACTGACACTGACTCAACTCCAGCCACTTTAATAATGGGAATTGATGGGAAATGATGTAAATATATCACTAGCCACTTTAAACAATGCTACCTTATATAATGTTACTTACCCTACATTATTCATCTCATATGCATACGTATATACTGTACTCTATATCATCGACTGTATCCTTATGTAATACATGTATTATCACTAGCCACTTTAACTATGCCACTTTGTTTACATACTCATCTCATATGTATATACTGTACTCGATACCATCTACTGTATCTTGCCTATGCTGCTCTGTACCATTACTCATTCATATATCCTTATGTACATATTCTTTATCCCCTTACACTGTGTATAAGACAGTAGTTTTGGAATTGTTAGTTAGATTACTTGTTGGTTATTACTGCATTGTCGGAACTAGATTTCGCTACACTCGCATTAACATCTGCTAACCATGTGTATGTGACAAATAAAATTTGATTTGGATGGCAGGAAGCTTGACCCCAGTGATGTACTGGGCCGTATGCACTACCCTCTGTAGTGCCTTGCTTTCCGAGGCCGAGCAGTTTCCATACCAGGTGGGGATGCAACCAGTCAGGATGCTCTCTATGGTGCAGCTGTATAACTTTTTGAGGATCTTAGGATCCATGCCAAATCTTTTCAGTCTCCTGAGGGGGAATAGGCTTTGTCGTGCCCTCTTCACGACTGTCTTGGTGTGCTTGGACCATGACAGGTCATTGGTAAAGCTCTCAACGTGATCCACTACAGCCCCGTTGATGAGAATGGGGGCGTCCTCTGCCGTCCTTTTCCTGTAGTCGAAAATCTCCTTTGTCTTGATCACATTGAGGGAGAGGTTGTTATCCTTGCACCACACTGCCAGGTCTCTGACCTCCTCCTGTCTCATAGTTGTCGGTGATCAGTCCCACCACTGTTGTGTCATCAGGAAACTTAATGATGGCGTTGGAGTCATGCTTGGCCATGCAGTCATGGGTGAACAGGGAGTACAGGAGGGGACTGAGCACGCACCCCTAAGGGGCCCCAGTGTTGAGGATCAGCATGGCAGATGTGTTGTTACCTACCCTTACCACCTGGGGGCAGCCCATTAGAAAGTCTGGGATCCAGTTGCTGAGGGAGGTGTTTAGTCCCAGGGTCTTTAGCTTAGTGATGAGCTTTGAGGTCACTATGGTGTTGAACGCTAAGCTGTCGTCAGTGAATAGCATTCTCACATAGGTCTTCCTTTTGTTCAGGTGGGAAAGGGCAGTGTGGAGTGCAATAGAGAGAGCATCTGTGGATCTGTTGTGATGATATGCAATTTGGAGTGGATCTAGGGTTTCTGTGATAATTGTGTTGTGAGCCATGACCAGCCTTTCAAAGCACTAAATGGCTACCGACGTGAGTGCTACAGGTCGGTAGTCATTTAGTCAGGTTTCCGTGGTGTTCTTGGGCACAGGGACAATGGTTGTCTGCTTTGAAACATGTTGGTATTAGACTCGGTCGGGGACAGGTTGAAAATGTCAGAAGACACTTGCCAGTTGGTCAACCCATGCTCGGAGTACACGTCCTAGTAATCCATCTGTCCCTGCGGCCTTGTGAATGTTGATCTGTTTAAAGGTGTTATTCACATCTGCTACTGAGAGCGTGATCACACATTCATCCAGAGCAGCTGGTGCTCTCATGTATGCTTCAGTGCTGCTTGCCTCAAAGAGCGAATTGAAGAAATTTAGCTTGTCTAGTATGCTCGTGTCACTAAGCAGCTCGTGGCTGTGCTTCCCTTTGTAGTCCGTAATAGTTTGCAAGTCCTGCCACATCCAATGACCGTCGGAGCCAGTGTAATGGGATTCAATCTTAGTCCTGTATTGACGCTTTACCTGTTTGATTCGTCGAAGGGCATAGCAGGATTTCTAGTAAGCTTCCTGGATAGAATCCTACTCCTTGAAATTGGCAGATATACCCTTTAGCTCAGTGAGGATGTTGCCTGTAATCCATGGCTTCTGGTTGGAATATGTACGTACGGTCAAAATGGGGATGATTTTATTGATGAAGCCAGTGACTGATAAACTGGATGAGCTCCTATCAAGAATATTATCCAATGACTGCACGTTGGCTGATAGGACTGATGGTAGAGGCGGGTTACCCACTCGCTGTCGGATTCTTACAATGCACACCGACCTACGACCCCTATATCTCTGTCCCTTCTTCATGCGAATGACAGGGATTTGGGCCTTGTCCAGTTTCTGAAGTACGTACTTTGTGTCCGACTCATTAAAGAATAAATCTTTGTCCAGTATGAGGTGAGTAATCGCTGTTCTGTTATCCAGAAGCTCTTTTTGGTCATGAGATGGTGGCAGAAACATTATGTACAAAATATGTTACAAATAACGCAAAAAAACGAACACAATAGCACAATTGGTTAGGAGCCCATAAAACGGCAGCCATCTCCTCCGGCACCATTATGTATATTCATGAATGTTTATGCAAAGATGGAAAAGTGTCCCATTACTGGTTTTCACCCTGATCTGGTGCGTGTGTATGTGTGCGTGTGTATGTGTGCGTGTGTGTGTGGCTGTTTGCAGCCCTGCTCACCGTGTCAGAGGAGGTGCGTAGTCGCTGCAGTCTAAAACACAGGAAGTCTCTGCTGCTGCCTGAGATGGCCATGGAGAACATTCCCATGGATACCTACTCTCTGCACCACACTGACCTCAGCTGCAGGTGAGGCGCTCTCTACATCAAGACACTTTGATCCTGAATAGGTTTTAACTTTAGCTGTTGACAAAGCCCATTTTCCTTTATCCATAGTTGCATCTTGGTAAGTATCTTTACCAAGATGCAACTTATGTTCTTGGTAAATATCTTTACCATCAAGCTTGAAGTGTTATTTCCGTACCTGTGGCCCCCCCCTCAGGACACTGAGAGAGTGCCAGCTGTGGGCATCTCCCAAGGTGTCAGAGCGCTATCTGAATGCCTACTACCCTACGGTGGGGCAGATCAGCCCCCGTACACGCAAGTCCATGAGCCTGGACATGGGCCAGGCTTCCCATGCCAACACCAAGAAGCTGCTGGGTAACTATAACATCGCTGCAAAACTACACTGGTAATGTTGTCTAGGTGTGACTATGACCAGGCAGTATTGACTACAGCGTTAGTTGCGTCTCATGTCCGGCAAGAAATACACCCCAGATCTAAGAGTGCTGTAAGTTGGACATCCCATGTCACCACTCACCACCTTATCTGCCTAGACCCTCTCCTCACCCTCTTCAATCATTAGCTCTACACTCTCTGTCTGTGGTATATTTCTTCAGGAACCAGGAAGAGTTTTGATCACCTGATATCTGACTCCAAAGCACCAAAGAGACCAGAGACCGAGTCTGGCGTCACCACCCCGCCTAAGGTTAGGTGCGTGGCCGAGAACGACAATGAGATAGACAACCAAAGAATGGGCCACTCCCACCTCCGCAAGATGTCTGTGACAGAGTCCAATGTCCTTTTGGACGAGGAGGTGCTGACTGACCCCAAAGTCCAGGCCCTGCTGCTCACTGTGCTGGTGAGAGGATTATCACACAAACTCACACCTGGCAAAATAAGAAATACTTATAAAGCGGGTAATAATATAATAATAATAATATAATATGTAACACACTCACTGGACATACAGTACATGTTGCACATAGTCAGTGGACCACTAGTTACTGCTCGGGTCCAAGTAGTTATCAGGAATGGATTGCACATCGGGAGGCAGCAACATGCAGTGCATTTGGTAAGTATTCAGACCCCTTGACTTTTTCCACATTTTCTTACATTACAGCCTTATTCTAAAATGGATTACATTGTTTGTTCCCCTCATCAATCAACAAAATGTGGAAAAAGTCAATACTTTCCGAATGCACTGTAGCATACAGCTTTCTACTGTATATAACTGGTTCAGTCTGTAAACGTATGCTGTATGTTTCTCTGTCCAAGGCCACCCAGGTCAAGTACACCACGGATGATTTTGACCAGAGGATCCTGTACGAGTATCTAGCTGAAGCTAGCGTCGTCTTCCCAAAAGTCTTTCCCGTCGTGTAAGTAAACATGCCCGAAAATCCCCAGGCAAAACCAAATACATAGCCTAAGAGCCTACTTTTCCCTAAGCAAATCTAGAGCCTCTAGGGGGAGAGGCCTGTCCTGCTCCAAATGCATCATGGGAGTTGTAGTGTGGTTTATCTAGCTATAGAGATTCTAAGTGGGCGGCTGTATACAAGTAAAAATGTCACAGATTCAAAATATAGATTTTTTTTACATTTATTTTTATTTCACCTTTATTTAACCAGGTAGGGTAGTTGAGAACAAGTTCTCATTTACAACTGCGACCTGGCCAAGATAAAGCAAAGCAGTTCGACACATACAACAACACAGAGTTACACATGGAATAAACAAACATACAATCAATAATACAGTAGGAAAATCTATATACAGCATGTGCAAATGAGGTAGGATAAGGGAGGTAAAGCAATAAATAGGCCATGGTGGCAAAGTAATTACAATATAGCAATTAAACACTGGAATGGTAGGATGTGCAGAAGATGAATGTGCAAGTAGAGATACTGGGATGCAAAGGATCAAGATAAATACAAAAATACAGTATGGGGTTGAGGTAGGTTGGATGGGCTATTTATAGATGAGCTATGTACAGGTTAACTTGAGAACTGTCTCATATGAGGCCTAGTTATTCACCAGTGTGTTTGAGTCCTGTCATGATATGTGTTGACAGGGTCACTGGGAAAGGGTGTTGCCATGCAGAGTGAGGTGTGTCTGTAATGATTATGGGGCCTACCTAGCTGATGTTTATCTTTGTTTCCTCCTCTTCTCAGCCACAACCTGCTGGACTCCAAGATCAACACGCTGCTGTCTATGTGCCAGGATACCAACCTGCTGAACCCAGTGCATGGCATCGTTCAGAGTGTGGTCTACCATGAAGAGTCTCCTCCACAATACCAACCCTCCTATCTACAGAGTATGTACATTCATCTACAGACCTGCTCTTCCCATCTCTCTCCTCTGTTCCTCATCTACCTCATTTCGCATCATTCATCTCTTTCTGACCCCTCCCTTTCTGTCTCTCTCTCCTGTCGATCGCTGTCTGTCTCTCTGCCCCTATCTCCTCTTCTACTTTTCTCATCATTCATCTCTCTCTCTGTCTCTCTGTCTCGCTCTCTGTCCCTATCTCCTCCTCTACTTTTCTCATCCTTCATTTCTCTCTCTCTGTCTCAGTCCCCATCTCCTCCTCTACATCTCATCTCCCATCCTTCACCTTTCTCAACCCCCTCTTCCTCTCTTGCCCTTTCCCCTGACTGTTATGTTGTGTTTTCTTCTTTAGCAGTTTAACTTTGCCAATGATACCTTTTCTCCCTCCATTACTTTTTTCCCCTCTTTCTCTTTCGTTCTTTCTCTCTCTTCTCTCTCTCTTTCTCTCTCTTTCTCTCACACAGGCTTCGGCTTCAATGGACTTTGGAGGTTTGCCGGACCCTTCTCAAAGGTATGATTCATTGCCCTCATATTTCCCTTTCATTCTCCCCAAGGCAGTGCGGCCGTGCTGGAAGAATTTAGCCCCGGTAAGCAATTACAGCCTTGCCAGGGAGCCTGCCGATTGCCCCAAGATTTATTGGACATCCTCCTCTCGCTCTCGCTCTCGCTCTCTCTGGCCACCTCAGTTTCCCTTATGATGGTTCTGAGTAAATAGGACAAGCAGATGCTTCTAACTCTGAGTTGAAGGTCTGGTTTCAGAATGGGGCCACATATACAGTATCAGTCAAAAGTATAGACACACCTACTCATTCCAGGGTTTTTATTTATTTATACTGCCCCTACCTTATCACAGCACAACTGAATGGCTCAAACACATTAAGAAGGAAAGAAATTCCACAACTTTTAACAAGGCACAACTGTTAATTGAAATGCATTCCTGGTGACTACCTCATGAAGCTGGTTGAGAGAATGCTAAGAGTGTGCAAAGCTGTCATCAAAGGGTGGAAACTTTGAAGAATCTAAAATATATTTTGATTTGTTTAACACTTTTTTTGTTTACTACATGATTCCATATGTGTTATTTCATAGTTGGCAAGTCTTCACTATTATTCTACAATGTAGAAAATAATAAAAATAAAGAAAAATCCTTGAATGAGTAGGTGTGTCCAAAATGTTTGACTCGTACTGTATGTTGATTTGTAAATCAGTTTGGATCAAAACAACTGCTAAATGACTGTGTATAATATCTAAAGTGTATTATATATAATGTAGAACCGTTCCATTACTGTTCTATATGTGTTGGGATTCTCTCACTGTTCTATATGTGTTGGGATTCTCTCACTGTTCTATATGTGTTGGGATTCTCTCACTGTTCTATATGTGTTGGGATTCTCTCACTGTTCTATATGTGTTGGGATTTGATACTGTTCTATATGTGTTGGGATTCTCTCACTGTTCTATATGTGTTGGGATTCTCTCACTGTTCTATATGTGTTGGGATTCTCTCGCTGTTCTATATGTGTGTTGGGATTCTCTCACTGTTCTATATGTGTTGGGATTCTCTCACTGTTCTATATGTGTTGGGATTCTCTCACTGTTCTATATGTGTTGGGATTCTCTCACTGTTCTATATGTGTTGGGATTCTCTCACTGTTCTATATGTGTTGGGATTCTCTCACTGTTCTATATGTGTTGGGATTCTCTCACTGTTCTATATGTGTTGGGATTCTCTCACTGTTCTATATGTGTTGGGATTCTCTCACTGTTCTATATGTGTTGGGATTCTCTCACTGTTCTATATGTGTTGGGATTCTCACACTGTTCTATATGTGTTGGGATTCTCTCACTGTTCTATATGTGTTGGGATTCTCACACTGTTCTATATGTGTTGGGATTCTCTCACTGTTCTATATGTGTTGGGATTCTCTCACTGTTCTATATGTGTTGGGATTCTCACACTGTTCTATATGTGTTGGGATTCTCTCACTGTTCTATATGTGTTGGGATTCTCTCACTGTTCTATATGTGTTGGGATTCTCTCACTGTTCTATATGTGTTGGGATTCTCTCATACTGTTCTATATGTGTTGGGATTCTCTCACTGTTCTATATGTGTTGGGATTCTCTCACTGTTCTATATGTGTTGGGATTCTCTCACTGTTCTATATGTGTTGGGATTCATGTTCTATATGTGTTGGGATTCTGATACTGTTCTATATGTGTTGGGATTCTCTCACTGTTCTATATGTGTTGGGATTCTCTCACTGTTCTATATGTGTTGGGATTCTCTCACTGTTCTATATGTGTTGGGATTCTCATACTGTTCTATATGTGTTGGGATTCTCACACTGTTCTATATTCTGTTCTATATGGGATTCTCACACTGTTCTATATGTGTTGGGATTCTCACTGTTCTACTGTTCTATATGTGTTGGGATTCTCTCACTGTTCTATATGTGTTGGGATTCTCTCACTGTTCTATATGTGTTGGGATTCTCACACTGTTCTATATGTGTTGGGATTCTCACACTGTTCTATATGTGTTGGGATTTGATACTGTTCTATATGTGTTGGGATTCTCTATACTGTTCTATATGTGTTGGGATTCTCTATACTGTTCTATATGTGTTGGGATTCTCACACTGTTCTATATGTGTTGGGATTCTCTCACTGTTCTATATGTGTTGGGATTCTCACACTGTTCTATATGTGTTGGGATTCTCACACTGTTCTATATGTGTTGGGATTCTCTCACTGTTCTATATGTGTTGGGATTTGATACTGTTCTATATGTGTTGGGATTCTCACACTGTTCTATATGTGTTGGGATTCTCACACTGTTCTATATGTGTTGGGATTTGATACTGTTCTATATGTGTTGGGATTCTCTCACTGTTCTATATGTGTTGGGATTCTCACACTGTTCTATATGTGTTGGGATTCTCACACTGTTCTATATGTGTTGGGATTCTCACACTGTTCTATATGTGTTGGGATTCTCACACTGTTCTATATGTGTTGGGATTCTCACACTGTTCTATATGTGTTGGGATTTGATACTGTTCTATATGTGTTGGGATTCTCACTGTTCTATATGTGTTGGGATTCTCACTGTTCTATATGTGTTGGGATTCTCACTGTGTTCTATATGTGTTGGGATTTGATACTGTTCTATATGTGTTGGGATTTGGTTCTATATGTGTTGGGATTCTCTCACTGTTCTATATGTGTTGGGATTCTCACACTGTTCTATATGTGTTGGGATTCTCACACTGTTCTATATGTGTTGGGATTCTCACACTGTTCTATATGTGGGGATTTGATACTGTTCTATATGTGTTGGGATTCTCTCACTGTTCTATATGTGTTGGGATTCTCACTGTTCTATATGTGTTGGGATTTGATACTGTTCTATATGTGTTGGGATTCTCTCACTGTTCTATATGTGTTGGGATTTGATACTGTTCTATATGTGTTGGGATTCTCTCACTGTTCTATATGTGTTGGGATTTGATACTGTTCTATATGTGTTGGGATTCTCACTGTTCTATATGTGTTGGGATTCTCTCACTGTTCTATATGTGTTGGGATTCTCTCACTATTTTATACGTGTTGGGATTCTCACTGTTCTATATGTGTTGGGATTTGATCACTGTTCTATATGTGTTGGGATTCTCACTGTTCTATATGTGTTGGGATTTGATACTGTTCTATATGTGTTGGGATTTGATACTGTTCTATATGTGTTGGGATTTGATACTGTTCTATATGTGTTGGGATTCTCACTGTTCTATATGTGTTGGGATTCTCACTGTTCTATATGTGTTGGGATTTGATACTGTTCTATACGTGTTGGGATTTGATACTGTTCTATATGTGTTGGGATTCTCACACTGTTCTATATGTGTTGGGATTTGATACTGTTCTATATGTGTTGGGATTCGATACTGTTCTATACGTGTTGGGATTCTCACTGTTCTATATGTGTTGGGATTTGATACTGTTCTATATGTGTTGGGATTCTCACTGTTCTATATGTGTTGGGATTTGATACTGTTCTATACGTGTTGGGATTTGATACTGTTCTATATGTGTTGGGATTTGATGTGTTCTATACGTGTTGGGATTTGATACTGTTCTATATGTGTTGGGATTTGATACTGTTCTATATGTGTTGGGATTCTCACTGTTCTATATGTGTTGGGATTTGATCACTGTTCTATATGTGTTGGGATTCTCACTGTTCTATATGTGTTGGGATTCTCACTGTTCTATATGTGTTGGGATTCTCACTGTTCTATATGTGTTGGGATTCTCACTGTTCTACTGTTCTATATGTGTTGGGATTCTCACTGTTCTATATGTGTTGGGATTCTCACTGTTCTATATGTGTTGGGATTCTCACTGTTCTATATGTGTTGGGATTTGATACTGTTCTATATGTGTTGGGATTTGATACTGTTCTATATGTGTTGGGATTTGTTCTATATGTGTTGGGACTGTTCTATATGTGTTGGGATTCTCTCACTGTTCTATATGTGTTGGGATTCTCTCACTGTTCTATATGTGTTGGGATTCTCTCACTGTTCTATATGTGTTGGGATTCTCTCACTGTTCTATATGTGTTGGGATTCTGTTCTATATGTGTTGTTCTATATGTGTTGGGATTCTCTCACTGTTCTATATGTGTTGGGATTCTCACACTGTTCTATATGTGTTGGGATTCTCACACTGTTCTATATGTGTTGGGATTCTCACTGTTCTATATGTGTTGGGATTCTCTCACTGTTCTATATGTGTTGGGATTCTCTCACTGTTCTATATGTGTTGGGATTTGACACTGTTCTATATGTGTTGGGATTCTCACACTGTTCTATATGTGTTGGGATTCTCTCACTGTTCTATATGTGTTGGGATTCTCTCACTGTTCTATATGTGTTGGGATTCTCACACTGTTCTATATGTGTTGGGATTCTCACACTGTTCTATATGTGTTGGGATTCTCTCACTGTTCTATATGTGTTGGGATTCTCACTGTTCTATATGTGTTGGGATTCTCACACTGTTCTATATGTGTTGGGATTCTCACACTGTTCTATATGTGTTGGGATTCTCTCACTGTTCTATATGTGTTGGGATTCTCTCACTGTTCTATATGTGTTGGGATTCTCTGTTCTACTGTTCTATATGTGTTGGGATTCTCACACTGTTCTATATGTGTTGGGATTCTCACACTGTTCTATATGTGTTGGGATTCTCACACTGTTCTATATGTGTTGGGATTCTCACACTGTTCTATATGTGTTGGGATTCTCTCACTGTTCTATATGTGTTGGGATTCTCTCACTGTTCTATATGTGTTGGGATTCTCATATGTGTTGGGATTCACTGTTCTATATGTGTTGGGATTCTCACACTGTTCTATATGTGTTGGGATTTGATACTGTTCTATATGTGTTGGGATTCTCACACTGTTCTATATGTGTTGGGATTCTCACTGTTCTATATGTGTTGGGATTCTCACACTGTTCTATATGTGTTGGGATTTGATACTGTTCTATATGTGTTGGGATTCTCACACTGTTCTATATGTGTTGGGATTCTCATGTTCTATATGTGTTGGGATTCTCACACTGTTCTATATGTGTTGGGATTTGATACTGTTCTATATGTGTTGGGATTCTCACACTGTTCTATATGTGTTGGGATTCTCATACTGTTCTATATGTGTTGGGATTTGATACTGTTCTATATGTGTTGGGATTCTCTCACTGTTCTATATGTGTTGGGATTCTCACACTGTTCTATATGTGTTGGGATTCTCACACTGTTCTATATGTGTTGGGATTCTCACACTGTTCTATATGTGTTGGGATTCTCACACTGTTCTATATGTGTTGGGATTCTCACACTGTTCTATATGTGTTGGGATTTGATACTGTTCTATATGTGTTGGGATTCTCACTGTTCTATATGTGTTGGGATTCTCACTGTTCTATATGTGTTGGGATCTCACTGTTCTATATGTGTTGGGATTTGATACTGTTCTATATGTGTTGGGATTCTGATACTGTTCTATATGTGTTGGGATTCTCTCACTGTTCTATATGTGTTGGGATTCTCACTGTTCTATATGTGTTGGGATTCTCACACTGTTCTATATGTGTTGGGATTCTCTCACTGTTCTATATGTGTTGGGATTCTCACTGTTCTATATGTGTTGGGATTCTCACTGTTCTATATGTGTTGGGATTCTCACTGTTCTATATGTGTTGGGATTCTGATACTGTTCTATATGTGTTGGGATTTGATACTGTTCTATATGTGTTGGGATTCTCTCACTGTTCTATATGTGTTGGGATTCTCACTGTTCTATATGTGTTGGGATTCTCACACTGTTCTATATGTGTTGGGATTTGATACTGTTCTATATGTGTTGGGATTCTCTCACTGTTTTATACGTGTTGGGATTCTCACTGTTCTATATGTGTTGGGATTTGATACTGTTCTATATGTGTTGGGATTCTCTCACTGTTCTATATGTGTTGGGATTTGATACTGTTCTATATGTGTTGGGATTCTCTCACTGTTCTATATGTGTTGGGATTTGATACTGTTCTATATGTGTTGGGATTCTCACTGTTCTATATGTGTTGGGATTCTCACTGTTCTATATGTGTTGGGATTCTCTCACTGTTTTATGTGTTGGGATTCTCACTGTTCTATATGTGTTGGGATTTGATACTGTTCTATATGTGTTGGGATTCTCTCACTGTTCTATATGTGTTGGGATTTGATACTGTTCTATATGTGTTGGGATTCTCTCACTGTTCTATATGTGTTGGGATTTGATACTGTTCTATATGTATTGGGATTCTCACTGTTCTATATGTGTTGGGATTCTCACTGTTCTATATGTGTTGGGATTTGATACTGTTCTATACGTGTTGGGATTTGATACTGTTCTATACGTGTTGGGATTCTCACTGTTCTATATGTGTTGGGATTGGGATTTGATACTGTTCTATATGTGTTGGGATTTGATACTGTTCTATACGTGTTGGGATTCTCACTGTTCTATATGTGTTGGGATTTGATACTGTTCTATATGTGTTGGGATTCTCACTGTTCTATATGTGTTGGGATTTGATACTGTTCTATACGTGTTGGGATTTGATACTGTTCTATACGTGTTGGGATTTGATACTGTTCTATATGTGTTGGGATTTGATACTGTTCTATACGTGTTGGGATTCTCACTGTTCTATATGTGTTGGGATTTGATACTGTTCTATATGTGTTGGGATTCTCACTGTTCTATATGTGTTGGGATTCTCACTGTTCTATACGTGTTGGGATTCTCACTGTTCTATATGTGTTGGGATTCTCACTGTTCTATATGTGTTGGGATTCTCACTGTTCTATACGTGTTGGGATTCTCACTGTTCTATATGTGTTGGGATTTGATACTGTTCTATATGTGTTGGGATTTGATACTGTTCTATATGTGTTGGGATTTGATACTGTTCTATATGTGTTGGGATTTGATACTGTTCTATATGTGTTGGGATTTGATACTGTTCTATATGTGTTGGGATTTGATACTGTTCTATATGTGTTGGGATTTGATACTGTTCTATATGTGTTGGGATTTGATACTGTTCTATATGTGTTGGGATTTGATACTGTTCTATACGTGTTGGGATTCTCTCACTGTTCTATATGTGTTGGGATTCTCTCACTGTTCTATATGTGTTGGGATTCTCTCACTGTTCTATATGTGTTGGGATTCTCTCACTGTTCTATATGTGTTGGGATTCTCTCACTGTTCTATATGTGTTGGGATTCTCTCACTGTTCTATATGTGTTGGGATTCTCTCACTGTTCTATATGTGTTGGGATTCTCTCACTGTTCTATATGTGTTGGGATTCTCTCACTGTTCTATATGTGTTGGGATTCTCTCACTGTTCTATATGTGTTGGGATTCTCTCTGTTCTATATGTGTTGGGATTCTCTCACAGTTCTATACGTGTTGGGATTTGATACTGTTCTATATGTGTTGGGATTCTCTCACTGTTCTATATGTGTTGGGATTCTCTCACTGTTCTATATGTGTTGGGATTCTCACTGTTCTATATGTGTTGGGATTCTCACTGTGCTATATGTGTTGGGATTTGATACTGTTCTATATGTGTTGGGATTTGATTCTCACTGTTCTATATGTGTTGGGATTTGATACTGTTCTATATGTGTTGGGATTCTCACTGTTCTATATGTGTTGGGATTTGATACTGTTCTATATGTGTTGGGATTCTCACTGTTCTATATGTGTTGGGATTCTCACTGTTCTATATGTGTTGGGATTCTCTCACTGTTCTATATGTGTTGGGATTTGATACTGTTCTATATGTGTTGGGATTCTCACTGTTCTATATGTGTTGGGATTCTCACTGTTCTATATGTGTTGGGATTCTCACTGTTCTATATGTGTTGGGATTCTCACTGTTCTATATGTGTTGGGATTCTCACTGTTCTATATGTGTTGGGATTCTCACTGTTCTATATATGTGTTGGGATTCTCACTGTTCTATATGTGTTGGGATTCTCACTGTTCTATATGTGTTGGGATTCTCACTGTTCTATATGTGTTGGGATTCTCACTGTTCTATATGTGTTGGGATTCTCACTGTTCTATATGTGTTGGGATTCTCTCACTGTTCTATATGTGTTGGGATTCTCTCACTGTTCTATATGTGTTGGGATTCTCTCACTGTTCTATATGTGTTGGGATTTGATCACTGTTCTATATGTGTTGGGATTCTCTCACTGTTCTATATGTGTTGGGATTCTCTCACTGTTCTGTTCTATATGTGTTGGGATTCTCACACTGTTCTATATGTGTTGGGATTCTCTCACTGTTCTATATGTGTTGGGATTTGATACTGTTCTATATGTGTTGGGATTCTCTCACTGTTCTATATGTGTTGGGATTCTCACACTGTTCTATATGTGTTGGGATTCTCACTGTTCTATATGTGTTGGGATTCTCACACTGTTCTATATGTGTTGGGATTCTCACACTGTTCTATATGTGTTGGGATTCTCACACTGTTCTATATGTGTTGGGATTCTCACTGTTCTATATGTGTTGGGATTTGATACTGTTCTATATGTGTTGGGATTTGATACTGTTCTATACGTGTTGGGATTCTCACTGTTCTATATGTGTTGGGATTTGATACTGTTCTATATGTGTTGGGATTTGATACTGTTCTATATGTGTTGGGATTTGATACTGTTCTATATGTGTTGGGATTCTCACTGTTCTATATGTGTTGGGATTTGATACTGTTCTATATGTGTTGGGATTTGATACTGTTCTATATGTGTTGGGATTTGATACTGTTCTATATGTGTTGGGATTTGATACTGTTCTATATGTGTTGGGATTCTCACTGTTCTATATGTGTTGGGATTCTCACACTGTTCTATATGTGTTGGGATTCTCACACTGTTCTATATGTGTTGGGATTCTCTCACTGTTCTATATGTGTTGGGATTCTCACACTGTTCTATATGTGTTGGGATTTGATACTGTTCTATATGTGTTGGGATTCTCTCACTGTTCTATATGTGTTGGGATTCTCTCACTGTTCTATATGTGTTGGGATTTGATACTGTTCTATATGTGTTGGGATTTGATACTGTTCTATATGTGTTGGGATTCTCTCACTGTTCTATATGTGTTGGGATTCTCTGTGTTGGGATTCTCACTGTTCTATATGTGTTGGGATTCTCTCACTGTTCTATATGTGTTGGGATTCTCTCACTGTTCTATATGTGTTGGGATTCTCTCACTGTTCTATATGTGTTGGGATTCTCTCACTGTTCTATATGTGTTGGGATTCTCTCACTGTTCTATATGTGTTGGGATTCTCACACTGTTCTATATGTGTTGGGATTCTCTCACTGTTCTATATGTGTTGGGATTCTCTCACTGTTCTATATGTGTTGGGATTTGATACTGTTCTATATGTGTTGGGATTCTCACACTGTTCTATATGTGTTGGGATTTGATACTGTTCTATATGTGTTGGGATTCTCACACTGTTCTATATGTGTTGGGATTTGATACTGTTCTATATGTGTTGGGATTTGATACTGTTCTATATGTGTTGGGATTTGATACTGTTCTATATGTGTTGGGATTCTCTCACTGTTCTATATGTGTTGGGATTTGATACTGTTCTATATGTGTTGGGATTCTCACACTGTTCTATATGTGTTGGGATTTGATACTGTTCTATATGTGTTGGGATTTGATACTGTTCTATATGTGTTGGGATTTGATACTGTTCTATATGTGTTGGGATTCTCTCACTGTTCTATATGTGTTGGGATTTGATTCTGTTCTATATGTGTTGGGATTTGATACTGTTCTATATGTGTTGGGATTCTCTCACTGTTCTATATGTGTTGGGATTCTCACACTGTTCTATATGTGTTGTTCTCTCACTGTTCTGTATGTGTTGGGATTCTCACACTGTTCTATATGTGTTGGGATTCTCTCACTGTTCTGTATGTGTTGGGATTCTCTCACTGTTCTGTATGTGTTGGGATTCTCTCACTGTTCTATATGTGTTGG
Source organism: Oncorhynchus tshawytscha (assembly GCF_018296145.1). Lineage (NCBI taxonomy): Eukaryota > Metazoa > Chordata > Actinopteri > Salmoniformes > Salmonidae > Oncorhynchus > Oncorhynchus tshawytscha. The sequence goes on from NC_056442.1 coordinate 41,345,489, forward strand.
GATTTGATACTGTTCTATATGTGTTGGGATTTGATACTGTTCTATATGTGTTGGGATTCTCACACTGTTCTATATGTGTTGGGATTCTCACACTGTTCTATATGTGTTGGGATTCTCACACTGTTCTATATGTGTTGGGATTTGATACTGTTCTATATGTGTTGGGATTCTCACACTGTTCTATATGTGTTGGGATTTGATACTGTTCTATATGTGTTGGGATTTGATACTGTTCTATATGTGTTGGGATTTGATACTGTTCTATATGTGTTGGGATTTGATACTGTTCTATATGTGTTGGGATTTGATACTGTTCTATATGTGTTGGGATTCTCACTGTTCTATATGTGTTGGGATTTGATACTGTTCTATATGTGTTGGGATTCTCACTGTTCTATATGTGTTGGGATTCTCACTGTTCTATATGTGTTGGGATTCTCACTGTTCTATATGTGTTGGGATTTGATACTGTTCTATATGTGTTGGGATTCTCACTGTTCTATATGTGTTGGGATTTGATACTGTTCTATATGTGTTGGGATTTGATACTGTTCTATACGTGTTGGGATTTGATACTGTTCTATATGTGTTGGGATTTGATACTGTTCTATATGTGTTGGGATTTGATACTGTTCTATATGTGTTGGGATTTGATACTGTTCTATATGTGTTGGGATTTGATACTGTTCTATATGTGTTGGGATTTGATACTGTTCTATACTTGTTGGGATTCTCACACTGTTCTATATGTGTTGGGATTTGATACTGTTCTATATGTGTTGGGATTCTCACACTGTTCTATATGTGTTGGGATTCTCTCACTGTTCTATATGTGTTGGGATTCTCACACTGTTCTATATGTGTTGGGATTTGATACTGTTCTATATGTGTTGGGATTCTCACACTGTTCTATATGTGTTGGGATTTGATACTGTTCTATATGTGTTGGGATTTGATACTGTTCTATATGTGTTGGGATTTGATACTGTTCTATATGTGTTGGGATTTGATACTGTTCTATATGCGTTGGGATTTGATACTGTTCTATATGCGTTGGGATTTGATACTGTTCTATACTTGTTGGGATTCTCACACTGTTCTATATGTGTTGGGATTTGATATTGTGATCTTTATTGCGTTTCGATGTTCCTAACATACAGTATTGCTCACCATGTGTCTGCTGTAGAATATGTAACTGTATCGATCCCCCCCTTCCCCATCACTACAGAATATGTTGCCCTTTGACACTTATAGGTGTTCTTAGACTCTCTCTTTTCACTATGCACCCATTGTCCCATGCTCCACTTTCTTCCAATTAAGGGTGCCATTTGCCATCTGCTTGTTTGGGGGAAAGTCAAGCCTGGTCAAAGGCTGAGGATCAATTTCTCAGGGAGACATTGGACTGTTAGACTGTGATTTGTTGGCCCGTGTTCGCCTCACTCTTTCTTTTCCTTTTTTCTCTCTTCCATTCCCACCCCCTACCTGACATTCTCTCCTTTTCTGCCTCGATCCCTTTCCACCTCGATCCCTTTCCACCTCTTCCTCTATCCCACCCCCCCATCTCATGTCAAACCATCAGCAAACTCAGATCCCAGACTACGCTGAGCTGATTGTGAAGTTCCTGGAGGCCTTGATTGACCGCTACCTGCCAGGTACAGAGGAGGAGAGGAGCGAGGAGCAGCTCCGTACCCCCACCTCCCCATACCCCCCCGTCACCCAGAGCCAGCTCAGCATCACCGCTAACCTCAACCTCTCCAACTCCATGACCTCCCTGGCCACCTCGCAGCACTCTCCAGGTTAGCATAGTATACATGCGTGAACACAATCTTTACTGATCCACCCTGGGAGTAACACAGGCTCAACAGCAGACCAGTGCCCCTAGAGCACACGCACACACCATTTATACATAGAGGCCGACACACAAATACACCACTAACATCCTACTTATGATGCTTGCTGAGTCCTACCAATGTAAGGTGTTCTGTAGAGTATCTCGAGGCAAAGTGTCTGTGGGTGCTGTTGCTGTGGGTTATTTCTAGGTCTCCCGCTAGCTTTCTCTACATTTGAAACTGGTATCTCTTCTGACAATATTATGATGATGCTGCTACTGCTGTGCACTAAAGATATCATATGTTTCAAGATGTCAGAAAAGCACTGCAAGATTTTAATTATTGCCAAAAACAACATAATTACTTGGACAAATGCTGGAATGTAGTGTGTTTGAAATATGCAGGGGTACTTAGTTAGCACCATCAAACATTTAAGATATTTCATTTTTTATGTTGCGTGTGTCGACTGTCTGTCATGCTTATCCCCTCCCTCTCTCTCTGGGTCTAGTCTGTGTGTAACCTCCCCATCATGCTCTACTCGCTGTAGTGTAGTCTATAGACGGTCCCCAACAAAAACATCTGGTACAAATTACAACCATGGAGCCGCTAACGCTAGCCCCAGTTTGCAAACTGTGGTGACTCGCATCACGTGTCCATTTCTGTCTGTTGTTCTCACTATGCTAGCTGCTAGCTTTTAGAATCACCTAGCTAATACCAGTGTTTTTGTTATTACCTGTAGAATAAATGGATTGTATTATTTCTATGTATCAGTGCTATATTGCTGAAGTAGTTATAATATATTGTTAGCCTTCCCACAGAAAAATATACATTTCATTCTTAGTAGACTTTCATACAGTTATTCATGACATTTAAAACACCTCTAGGTATTGTCTTTGCGTTACACTCTGTTTCTGGTTACTTTTCAACGGTCTATATCTGAAAACCACCTCATTGAAATCTCTTAATTTCTTCACGTCAATGCTAAAGATCCATCTTGCTCTCTATTTTCATTCAGTGTTATTTGACTTTCATTCTCTCCCTGTTTTTGTTCTGTTACCCTTGTTTTAATGTGTTTCTCATCTCCTCAGTTGCTGTGGTCATTCTTTCTTGTTTCTGTCCTTCTCTCTCTGTGAAGCCTCTCTGCCTTGCTCTAAGTCAGCCGTTTTTGCGCCACACCTCCTCCCAGGTACTCTTCCTCTTTGACCTTGTGACCCCAGAAGTTAAACAAGGTCAATTAACCTCATCCCCCTGAGTAAAAAACACCAAAATGACTAATCTAATGTGAAAAGTGAGTGTGAGAAATCCCCTAACTGTACCCAGTGCCAAAATAGCATCTTAAAATCTGCCACCCACTGCCAAGCAAAGGGAGATCTTGTTGTTTGTGCTTGTGTGATTGTAAGAAAGGAATAAGGGTCTGGGGGCAGAATTACCATTCAACAATAAAATACTTTATTAGAGGGTAACTTGTGCTCTCTGTCTGACAATGTAGAGGAAGATGGAGATGTTGAATTCATTCAGGGTGAGAATATGTCTTTAGTTTTATACCAAAGCTATGGCACAGCGCCATCTGTTCTTCAACAGTGGTATTGAATATGAGTGACTGAGAATGACTCTCTCCCTTCTCTTCTCATCTTCCCTTTCTGTTCTCTTCTTCCCTCTGTCCAGTCGTGGATAAGGAGAATGTGCAGCTCTCCCCCAGCGCAGCTCTCTCCACCAGTGGACGGATCCGCCATGGCTCTGCCAGTCAGGTGCAGAAACAGCGCAGCTCAGGCAGCTTCAAAAGGCCTAGCATTAAGAAGATAGTATGAGAAAAAGAGCGATGGAGAGAGTAAAAGCCATTCAAAGGCCTTCTGGCCCACCATGCCACACATCTTCCTGCACTCCTCTTTTTACCCTTTTTGTTTCGTTGTTTTCATGATGGACGGTGGATCAACCTGAGGATCAGTGTTGTTTTGGGGAAGTAGCTGCGTTTGTCTCTGTGTTCCTTTGGTTGTCAGGCATCTGGAGCATTGCAACATGAGAAGTTTGGATGGGTGAAGTTACTTGCGTACAGAAAGTTGGGACAAAAAAAAAATTTACATTTAGTTTTTGTTCATTAAAAGGACTGAAACTGTCATGGTGACTGAAATAATCCATTCATTCAGTAGTTATCTTGATTTTTTTTCTCATTCTGTTGAAATCTCAAAGAATCCAGATATCAGTTATATATACATACATGCATACATACAGTTGGGCAAAAAAGTATTTAGTCAGCCACCAATTGTGCAAGTTCTCCCACTTAAAATGATGAGAGAGGCCTGTAATTTTAATCATAGGTACACTTCAACTATGACAGACAAAATGAGAAAAAAATATCCAGAAAATCATATTGTAGGACTTTTAATGAATTTATTTGCAAATTATGGTGGGAAATAAGTATTTGGTCACCTACAAACAAGCAAGATTTCTGGCTCTCACAGACCTGTAACTTATTCTTTAAGAGGCTCCTCTGTCCTCCACTCGTTACCTGTATTAATGGCACCTGTTTGAACTTGTTATCAGTAATAAAGACACCTGTCCACAACCTCAAACAGTCACACTCCAAACTCCACTATGGCCAAGACCAAAGAGCTGTCAAAGGACACCAGAAACAAAATTGTAGACCTGCACACGGCTGGGAAGACTGAATCTGCAATAGGTAAGCAGCTTGGTTTGAAGAAATCAACTGTGGGAGCAATTATTAGGAAATGGAAGACATACAAGACCACTGATAATCTCCCTCGATCTGGGGCTCCACGCAAGATCTCACCCCGTGGGGTCAAAATGATCACAAGAACGGTGAGCAAAAATCCCAGAACCACACGGGGGGACCTAGTGAATGACCTGCAGAGAGCTGGGACCAAAGTAACAAATCCTACCATCAGTAACACACTACGCCGCCAGGGACTGTGTCCCCCTGCTTAAGTCAGTACATGTCCAGGCCCGTCTGAAGTTTGCTAGAGAGCATTTGGATGATCCAGGAGAAGATTGGGAGAATGTCATATGGTCAGATGAAACCAAAATAGAACTTTTTGGTAAAAACTCAACTTGTCGTGTTTGGAGGACAAAGAATGCTGAGTTGCATCCAAAGAACACCATACCTACTGTGAAGCATGGGGGTGGAAACATCATGCTTTGGGGCTGTTTTTCTGCAAAGGGACCAGGACGACTGATCCGTGTAAAGGAAAGAATGAATGGGGCCATGTATCGTGAGATTTTGAGTGAAAACCTCCTTCCATCAGCAAGGGCATTGAAGATGAAACGTGGCTGGGTCTTTCAGCATGACAATGATTCCAGACACACCGCCCGGGCAACGAAGGAGTGGCTTGGTAAGAAGCATTTCAAGGTCCTGGAGTGGCCTAGCCAGTCTCCAGATCTCAACCCCATAGAAAATCTTTGGAGGGAGTTGAAAGTCCGTGTTGCCCAGCAACAGCCCCAAAACATCACTGCTCTAGAGGAGATCTGCATGGAGGAATGGGCCAAAATACCAGCAACAGTGTGTGAAAACCTTGTGAAGACTTACAGAAAACATTTGACCTCTGTCATTGCCAACAAAGGGTATATAACAAAGTATTGAGATAAACTTTTGTTATTGACCAAATACTTATTTCCACCATAATTTGTAAATAAATTCATAATAAATCCTACAATGTGATTTTCTGGAGTTGTTTTTCTCATTTTGTCTGTCATAGTTGAAGTGTACCTATGATGAAAATTACAGGCCTCTCTCATCTTTTTAAGTGGGAGAACTTGCACATTTGCCCCACTGTACATACATACATACATACATACATACATACATACATACATACATACATACATACATACATACATACATACAACTTATTCAGTGTAAGAACTGGACAACTTGATGTTTGGTGACTGCTGCATTATGTGACATAGGAAGATGAGTGGGCGAATCAATGTTGGCGTCCGTGTTGGACCATTATGACATTGAAAAAACAGGGATATTGAACCTGTATACTGAAGGACAGGCTCTTGCCTCAGCTCCAACCCAACAGTCTACTCCAAACCAACCCCACTACTGCCTCACCACCACCTCACAGCAATCCTGCAGCAGCCAGTCGCCACCTCCATCTATGCCGGGTTGACCAAATGTCGTTAGCAAAACCTTCACACCACAGTCTTAACCTGGATTTGGATGAACATTGTCATTTTGATTATTCCGAGTTGTGTACATATTTATGTATAGAAAGGATATACTCAATAATAATAATAATAATTGGGTTGTTTTATCCATGGTGTGCCTTTGTCAGGGTTTTCCGATACGTTTATGTTTGTATAATATATATGTATAATTGGTCTGGAAAAGAACAGGTACTATTATGTTGACTAGGTGAATGTAGAGGTGCGTTAACTATGTCATGATCATCAAGTATACTATCACCAATAATAATACCCTGCTGCCTGAAAGTATTTAACCTGTACAGATAGTCCTCACTAAATATTGAAGCTATTCTTTTTTAAACATTTGCCATGCAAGAATATGAATTTCAAGATACTGTATAAACTTGTACATATTTAAAGGCCTTTATTTTATTGATTTGTATCTTATTTTTTCGCTATATTTCATTTGGATTGGTTTACAGTTCTGACCGTGACTAGGAAAATGAAGTAATATGCCAAACCCCATCAGTATTAGCAACTACTTAAATACTTAAATTGACATAATATACAGTTGAAGTCGGAAGTTTACATACACCTTAGCCAAATAGGTTTAATCCTAGTTAATATTCCCTGTCTTAGGTCAGTTAGGATCACCACTTTTATTTTAAGAATGTGAAATGTCAGAATAATAGTATAGAGTGATTTCTTTCAGCTTTTATTTCTTTCATCGCATTCCCAGTGGATCAGAAGTTTATATACACTCAATTCGTATTTGGTAGCATTGCCTTTAAATTGTTAAACTTGGGTCAAATGTTTCAGGTAGCCTTCCACAAGCTTCCCTCAATAAGTTGAGTGAATTTTGGCCCGTTCTTCCTGACAGAGCTGGTGTAACTGAGTCAGGTTTGTAAGCCTCTTTGCTCGCATGCGCTTTTTCAGTTCTGCCTACATATTTTCTACAGGATTGAGGTCAGGGCTTTGTGATGGCCACTCCAATACCTTGACTTTGTTGTCCTTAAGCCATTTTGCCACAACTTTGGAAGTATGCTTGGAGTTTTTGTCCATTTGGAGGACCCATTTGCAACCAAGCTTTAACTTGATGTCTTGAGATGTTGCTTCAATATATCCACATAATTGTCCTTCCTCATGACGCCATCTATTTTGTGAAGTGCACCAGTCCCTCCTGCAGAAAAGCACCCCCACAACATGATGCTGCCACCCCCCTGCTTCACGGTTGGGATGGTGTTCTTCAGCTTGCAAGCATCCCCCTTTTTCCTCCAAACACAACGATGGTCATTATGGCCAAACAGTTATATTTTTGTTTCATCAGACCAGAGGACATTTCTCCAAAAAGTACGATCTTTGTCCCCATGTGCAGTTTCAAACCGTAGTCTGGCTTTTTTATGGCGGTTTTGGAGCAGTGGCTTCTTCCTTGCTGAGTGGCCTTTCAGGTTATGTTGATATAGGACTCGTTTTACTGTGGATATATATTGTTTTGTAAGTGTTTCCTCCAGCATCTTCCCAAGGTCCTTTGCTGTTCTGGGATTGATTTGCACTTTTCGGACCACGGTACGTTCATCTCTTGGAGACAATGAGTTTCCTTCCTGAGCGGTATGACGGCTGCTTGGTCCCATGGTGTATATACTTGCGTACTATTGTTTGTACAGATGAACGTGGTACCTTCAGGCGTTGTGGAAATTGCTCCCAAGGATGAACCAGACTTGTGGTCTGCAAAAAAAAATTCTGAGGTCTTGGCTGATTTCTTTTCATTTTCCCATGATGTCAAGCAAAGAGGCACTGAGTTTGAAGGTGGGCCTTGAAATACATCCACAGGTACACCTCCAATTGACTCAAATGATGTCAATTAGCCTATCATAAGCTTCTAAAGCCATGACATCATTTTCTGGAATTTTCACAGCTGTTTAAAGGCACAGTCAACTTAGTGTATGTAAACTTCTGACCCACTGGATACAGTGAAATAATCTGTTTGTAAACAATTGATGGAAAAATTACTTGTCATGCAGAAAGTAGATGTCGTAACCGACTTGCCAAAACTATAGTTTGTTAACAAGAAATTTGTGGAGTGGTTGAAAAACAAGTTTTAATGACTCCAACATAAGTATATGTAAACTTCTGACTTCAACTGTAAATCAAAATATTGCTGTTGATCACTGTGTAAGTCTACCACCTGTCTTAAGATTGTGTGATACAGAGTTGATTGCATTGAAGTTCTGGTTTGATAAGATTCCAATATGTTTTCCTGATTTCCTATTCACATACACAGAGGTGTCTCTTCTCTCTGGTTGAATGAGGTTGAATGAATTCTACCTGAGTTCTCTCCTATGGCAAAATTAAAAGTTGTGAGGGGAAATGAGGGCGGCCATTACTTTGTCTGAAAGTCGTTGTTCCTCTAAAGTACCAGAGTCATCCACACCCTTCCTCTTGATTATAACCTTTTCATTTGTGCATATCAGTAAGGCTATATGTTGGAAGCTCTACCATTACACCGCGTATACCCATCTAGATTCCTGACCCTTTGTATCTGCAGACATGGAAGGGTTGGGAACGGCTGTTAATGAACAGTCATTGGGACAGGACCTCAATCCCAGATGCCCTTGCGTCAGATCCAGGGACATTGCACCAAAGACTAGCTTGCACTATGGGAAAGGATAATAATGATATCCATTCATTCAAAACATGTTTTACAAATGTTGCTCTTAATGAACAATGATTACTTTTGTGTGTGTGTGTGTGAGAGAGTGCAAAGCTGTCAAGGCAAAGGATGGCTACTTTGAAGAACCTCATTTTAAATGGATTTGAATTTGTTTAACACTTCTTTTTGGTTACTACATGATTCCATATGTGTTATTTCATAGTTGTGATGTCTACACTATTATTGTACAATATAGAAAATAGTCAAACTAAATAAAACCCTGGTATCAGTAGGTGTGTCCAAACTGGTACTGTATATCAGAATTTAATTAGGGTACCAAATGCAATTTACACAATTGGATAACAAGGAAACCAAATAAATGAATAAATATTGTTTTTGAATCCATGTGACAACTAAGATTAGACAACTGTCAGGGAAAACAGCTTGGATGAATTAATCAACAGAGTAATTGTCAGAACATGTCAGTTTTCCATAGCCGCCTTCAGGATCTAGAATGGCCTTTTGGTGTCCATTGGGATGACAAGGATATATATTGTGAGTAACCATAGACTCTCAAATGAGTGGTTGGCATGCACTATTCTGATTCACAGCCAAGAGTTTTGTGAAGTTGAATATCATAAAATGTAACATGTTTTATTTGAGGTGCAAAATATTTTGTCACTGGAGTGTTGTTCAGAATGTTTTTCTTTAAGTGGTATATTCACATTTTTTGTACAATTTGAAAATGGTATATTTACTATACTGTAAATACTTGTGATAATATTGTATAATTTCTTTTTTTGTAAAGCAGTAATTTACTGTATAATGTGTATAACGCATACATGTAATTATTCCATTGTTAATAAAAGTTTTGCGCTCCACTTTAAAGCCATGATTTGTTAACGCCATCTGAAGTTATTGGTAATGGAAGTGTTAATGAAAAAAATCTACAATCAGAGCACAAGCTAGTCCTATGGGAAAGTCTCAATTGCATCTCCTCGCGCCCCCGCTCTTCTTCAAACCCAATTGGAGGAAAAGGTCAGAGGGGAGGGACTTCTGACTTTCTCATCCAATGGGTTTTTGAGAAGGTGGCGAGGAGAGAGGACGCAAGGAGAGTGCTAATTGAGATAAAGCCACATGTTGGTGGCGACCTAATTGGGAAGGACGGGCTATTGGTACTGGCTGTAGCGGAATTTAATGGATTCGTATTTGATGCCATTCCATTGTTTCCTTTCCAGACATTATGTGCCGTCCTCTCAGCAGCCTCCACTGGACTTCTGTCAATGTGTCCAATGAGACAATATACTGCAAGGACATCAGTTTCATATCAAATTACATTATTTAGTTAAAGGACTACTGGGAGATAATTGTGTCCTTAATTACAATCAAACTTGACTGCATCTGTCTAACTCCGCGAGACTACCTTCTCTATTGTCGTCTCTCTTCTGCACCATTATCGCGAGGTTTGATCAGCTGTTAGGTCTGTTTTTAGAGTCTAGTGCTTGGACGGTCAACACGTGGGGAGGATAGAGAAAGATAGACACAGTAGGGGTACACGTTGGGATTGAGTCAGGCCCGGAAAACGTAAAATATCACGATCATTAAATTCACTGTGGCGGTACGGTGGACGTTTAAATACTGTAAGTATAATCCAAAAGTGTTAGTGTAAAATCGACAGCCATATGGGCCCACAGATGTCAGATTGATATGTAGTCTGTCTAACTACATTCTAAATATATCGAGTTGTTTAGCCGGTTGTCTACAATGTTGCGCTACTAAGTGTTCCATTCCAAGAAATGGAACAGTCGTTTTATTAAATTGGTTATAAATATTCTGCCACTATAGTCATCTGCAGCCCATGTCATTGAGTGTGTAGTTCACGCAGACATCGAACTGTGTAGTTTATTCTGCGTTCTAAAATGACAACGGTCTCAAAATATACATGTTATGTTAATTTTGTGGTCTGTAGTCACCATTTTGTGTTTATGAGTTTGCTTGGACGGATCATGTGAATTGCTAGCAAACAAGGTGGCTATCCATCATGTCCAGTTAGCAAGCTAACGTGAATGTTTCGGGGCCCACGATGCAGAGTTAGCCTAGCATTTCCAGGCTAGCCTACATGGCGACCACAAGATCATAATGCAAGATGTATGCGACGTTTGGTCACGAACTACTGTCTTGATTCTCTGCCAGGACACAATTGAAATGATATTGTCCCTACATTGTAGCGGAATCGTTTGTCGCATGCCTAGCATCAACACTGTGAATGGAGTGTCAGTCATAGTTCAGACTCAACGAAGATGGCTAACCGTATTCTAATGGTGGCTTAATGAATTAGGCACGTAAATGCACTGTTTCACCAAGATCTCGAATATATGTTTGGTTAAATCATGAATGTAATAATGTTTTGATTTTTAACTTGTGGTCCATGGGTTTTTTAACGGGTTCATCAGTGTTTGTTACAATAGTGTAGGGCTAACTTGATAACGTTACATTGTAAATCATCAAGTGCTGCGGCCTACCATGTTTTTATTACACTCAATGTGTAGGTCATAGCTAGCAAGTTACCTTGCCCAGACATTATGCGGCTATTGCTCAAGCACTGGGAGCCTCGAAACTTTGCCAGTTAGCCTACATTTAACAGCGTCATTTGTCAGTCTCTGCTTTGGAATGACAATGTGTAGCTATAGCCTTGCTGTAGGTTATTAAGTAGCGGTGCATAGGCTATTTCTGAAGCCCCATAGCAGCGTCTAGGCAATTGTAGCCTGACACTTTAATTCAGAGGTCCGGTTTTATGGGACGCTGTCGCCTTGCAATGAAACTGTAATTTAAATATTCTATATCACGAAATTATTATTATACGGCCTATAATAAACTATTGTTGGTCCCGCTTTTTAGACTACTGCTATGGGAATAATTCTCGTAGGATAGCCTACAACTGCGGACCAGAAATCTCTCGACTGGGGGAGAAGCATTATTATCGTGGGTATGCTTTGCAAGGTTGCCTCGTATTCCAAGTGCAGCATCGCTGTGTAATAAACTGCTCGTGCTCAGTGCATTGAATGGTTTGTGAAGTGTAAAGCAAATGCCGAGTGACCCTTCCCTCGTCTACCTCCAAGGTCGTACATATCTCATCTTGATTCTTTCGAGTCTAGTCAGGCCTGCTAGGCATGCTCTGTGTGGGTGTACACAGAGCGAAACACTAACCAAATCATTTTATTAGGTACTGGAGTAACTTTGTTTAGTTGGCCGTTATTCTAACCTTGTCAAAGGTGAATGTCTGAACAACTTATGACACTGGATTTTCGGGGGTGGGTTTTGCAGTCCAGAACTTTTCCTGTCGAAAAACAATATCCCAAGTATAAATAAGTACACACACGTAATCGTACCCAAAATATGTTTTGCGCAAAACTGCAAACTTCAAGGAGTGTGTCTGATGAGTGCACTCTGTCACTGTCCTCCCCTTTGCTTGAGGGAAAACTAGAGGATCAATAGACCACAAAAGAGGCAGGTAGCCTAGTGGTTAGAGCGTTGGGCCAGTAACGAAAGGTTTGCTAGATCAAATCCCGGAGCTGACAAGGTAAAAATCTGTCGTTCTGCCCCTCAACAAGGCAGTTAACCCACTGTTCATAGGCCGTCATTGTAAATAAGAATTTGTTCTTAGCTGACTTGCCTAGTTAAATAAAACATGTATATAAAGAACAAAGGCCCACCCCCATCTTGTGCCATGTCATGAATACTTGGACTACCTTTGGTTAGGTAAATCGGGTGATTCAATTAGGTGGAAAGGAGCCTGGAGTGCATCTATAACAAAAGAAAGCTAGCAAGGTGTCATGGACCTTCACACAGGGTCTGTCATGTGAAACTAGTCTGCATAATGAGAGGAATCTATAGTGAACCAGCCTTGAGCATATAAAGTGATATAAGTTCCAGCACGTTGTTTATTCCGACATGGTATGTCGTATTTTTATAGTATTGTGTGTGTATTCTACAATGTAGAAAATAGTAAAAATACTTTAAATGAGTAGCTGTGTCCAAACTTTTGACTGGTACTGTAGTTGTGGCTATCAAGAAAATGGAGGGTATAGGAGCTAGCGTTGCTTGAGTTTTGTGCCAAACAGATGCTGTTAGATTGTTAATGACTTTTCTGACCATTTGGAACAGTGTAAACAACATTAAATAAGTGTACCAGAGAGTCTGTTCTAACGGAAATTATAAACTGGGTGTTTCGAGCCCTGAATGCTGATTGGCTGACAGCCGTGGTAAATCAGACGGGGGGGGGGGTATTTGGCCAATATACTACGGCTAAGGGCTGTATCCAGGCACTCGGTGTTGCTTTGTGCATAAGAACAGCCCTTAGCCGTGGTATATTAGCCATATACCACACCCATTAATTTTCTTTAAAATAATATATATAAAGCCTTTATAACAATAGACTACAAACAGTTGCATGCATTCGTGAATTGCAGTTTATTTTTTTGGCTAAATATTCAAAGCTCCCTTTGTTTAATTTGAAAACTAAAATGCTTGATTGCATTTCAAAGCATGAATGTCTAGTATGCTGTGTGATCGCATGAATTAAGTAATGATTGATACAGTAGCCTTTTTATTGAAATATCAGCCTAGGTAAGGTATTAAGGCTAAACAGGAGACACTCTTAGGCCTACAACTTGATGATGGTTATGCTAGGCTACTATACAAGGCCTACTAATGATAACAACATGACTTATGATAATGAGGATCATGATAATAATTGTAATAAGAAGATCAAGAAAAAGGAGGGTATAGGAGTGAGCGTTGTGTGCATATTATGTGATGAACAGGTGCTGTTACAATATTTTTCTGCCTGTTTGGGACAGTGTAAACAACACTAAATTATAAGTAATGCCATTCTGTTCTAACCACCAACATTGTAAAGCCTTTATTACAGCATAGCAAAGATTTAAAAACAGCTGAATCTATGAAATTGCTTTCTGACATTTTGCCGTTGTGAGAGGCTGACAGAATCTCTAGGATATTAAACAAATACTCAGAGAAGCAGGGGCTTTTTTTTTTTTTTTTTTTTTTTTTTTTTTTCTTCTTCCCTTACTGTGTTATTGACTTGTTTATTGTTTACTCCATGTGTAACTCTTTGTTGTTGTCTGTTCACACTGCTTTGCTTAATCTTGGCCAGGTCGCAGTTGTAAATGAGAACTTGTTCTCAACTAGCGTACCTGGTTAAATAAAGGTGAAATAAAAAAATCTTTAGCTATATTTGGAGGATTTTTAAAGCCAAGCACATTTAACAGTTAGGCTATTAGATTAGAGACCTAATTAAACTGGAGTGTCCTCTATACTCAATGTTCTTAGACAATTAAGCTAAGACAAGCTATTTCCTTGTTGCTGCTTCCTCCGCCGCATTGTTGTCAATCCCAATATGCAGGTAAACTTTAATATTATGCACGTAGCAACATAGGGAAAGGTGCGAATTCTACAGCGCAATGAAGACTGTTTCAGAACCAAGGACGGTGACCATATCTAACGCAGAAGAAAACGCGTTTCTTATAAAATATTATTGCACCATTATTTTGACATAATATAACCATATGCAATTTCACATGTTTTAGAGTGATAGACTGCCATCCCTGGCACCTACAACAATACCCTGTTTAAAGGCACTTCAATATTTTGTCTTGCCCATTCACCTCTGAATGGAACACATACACAATCCAGGCCTAAAAATCCTTATTTAACTTGTCTCCTCCCCTTCATCTACACTAATGTGAGTGTGACATCAATAATAGATCATAGCTTTCACCTGGTCAGTCTGTCATGGAAAGATCAGGTGTTCTTAATGTTTTGTATGCTAATGATAGAAGCTACACAATCTATATAGTTTGCCTACAGAGAATATTGAAATGGACAGCAAGGGATGTATAATTTGCTAACCAGGTCTAAGCACCTTGTCATTCACTATGGAACATGACACCGAGGCTCTGTTTTGATAGAGAAGTTACTGGGTCATGACAAAGGGAGAACAGGTTTTGAAATGGGTTGACACAGGCAGCCCTTTTTTTCTACTAGTTGTTCTTTTGACCAATCAGATCAGCTCTGAAAAATATCTGATGTGATTGGTTAAAAGACCAATTAATGGGAAAATTCTCAAAATTGGGCTCTTTGTGTAAACGTAGCATTGGTGACCATGTCTAAGAAACCCACATTTTTGATCTCTCTGCCCCACTGAAAACAACCCTGATCTTGGTTTCTCTGGAGGCATTTGAAGGCTACCTGTTTTTCCCCTGCACATCAACATCTTTACCTGAGTCATTTTTAGGGCAGCCCACCATTCACCTATAATCCTATGTCATTCATCAACAAGCCTCTTACAGGTTCCTCCATCAGGTGAAATACGTGAAAGTTCTGTGTGCCTCAGTTTTGGGTTATGAAGAAACTGAAATATTGTTAAAATCCCAGTGACTAGAGCCTCCTCACAGACAGCTCACATTCAGATAGGCTATCATGGCCCTGGCTGTCTACCTGTACAGTGCAGACTGACTCTGTCAATTCCAGCTTTACAGTGGCCTGGAACGTGCAGAACACAGTTCAAAGTCCATGTTCATGGTGATCAGACCTGGCTCGTGTGTGTGTGTGTGTGTGTGTGTATTGGTGCTTGCTATGGGGCAGTGGAAGCCCAGCTGCCACACACCCTAGTAGGCTGCGGAAGAGGGGGGGAGGGGGGGGTTCCTTCCTTCCTTCCTTCTACAGGCTGGACCTGCTCTCGGTCTGTTAAGGAAAGGCATGCACAGACTTCATTTTTTTGATATGGAGTGCTTTGACCAATCAGCAGTGGAGCAGCTGGGCATGCTCAGTAGGTACAGGGAGGTTAAACATTAGCCCTGGTGGTGGCACAGCCACTCCTCCTGCTAGAAACTAGATCTTTGTGTTGCAGCTTGTTTTGGTTAGTAGAAACAAATATTACTTTTAAGCCACGGTAATGGGAATTTCTGTCTTTGAACATTTCTCAACGAGGCAATAGAAAACCATGGTGTGACCTATGTCTAGTCTGGGGCTTTTCTAGGCATACATGTATGTTAGGTTCAGGCTGCTGTGTCTTTCTTCACCGGGAGCTGTTGACAAAGGTGCTATGTCTTCAGTGTTTTATGTATTCCAAAGCATTGTGCAGTTCATCAATTCAAGTTGTGTGGCATGAGGAAAATAATGATTTCACTACTTTACTGTAAGTCATTGGTTAGTCTAGGCCTATTCACAGGAGTAACGCCTTATCGGGTTTCATTTCAGTAGTTTCTTTGAAGCTCTGCTCCCACCTGTAAACTGCCATGATAGTTTTTAAAGCATTTCTTGTAAGTCATTTTGGCCAAGCTACCATAGGACAGTTTCCTTTTGACCATCATGTTGTTCTCCCAGTGCCGTGCTTATTGTCAGCTGTGTGAACAGGGATGATGCATTTGGAATCTATTTTCCGCTCACACACCCTTCTAATTTCTGTGGGCGTGATTACACACACTATAGAATACCTGCTATGGTCTTTACACTATATTACCCAGGCGTATTATGCCATTTTTTGGGGTGAGTGTCAAATGAGACACTTAGGCTATTCAAAATGTTAACCACTGTCTTAACTTTAATATCTTGTTTGACACTATAATCCTGCACTCCAAATGTGTGAAACTAAAAGACTCACAGATCTCCCTCCAATAAGCTAACCTTAGCCTTTCTCGCTCTCTTTCTCCCTCTCGCTCTACAGGTGTAGCTGCTAAGGTCCTGAGGAGATGCCACTGAGGTTCCGGTCTATTGTCCCGTACACGCTGCCTGGAGTGCTGGCGCTTATAGGCTGGTGGTGGTACATCTCGCGCAAGAAAGAGCAAATCACCAACCATGACAGTGAGGAGGGGGCAGCGGCCATGGGCTTGCTGGCGTCCCCGGCCCCCAGTGATGGCAGCAACGGCCTGGTAGAGAAGGGGACAGTGTCCCTCTGCGCCACAGCCACTACCCCCACAACCACCAGCAGCAGCTGCAGAGAGAGAACAGCCAGCAGCAGAGTCAGACCATCCAAGGCCAAAGAGCAAAGGTCAACAGAACAGGAGGTCGTAGCACAAATTCACATCCCGGCCATTAAGGTCCAGGCAGTAGAGGTACAGAGTACGTCCTGTTCACCTACAGAGAGGGCCTCCCACCACCCAGACAGAGCCAACGCAGTCACAGAACCTGGTGTAGATAGGTGCCAACAGACACCCAGGAGCAGTTCTTCTCCTGCAGCCTCACCCTTACAAACACAGACCAGGAAGGAGAGCTGGGCTCTCCACGGAGAACACGGGGCCACTGGGCAGAGACCGTCAGTCGCCATTGCCTATGTTACAAAGCCGGTGAAATCAATGGTTACTGAGCAGGTCCCTGCTTCAGTGAAGGAGGCCATTGCCACAGCATCAGAAGCACTTGTTCTCTCCCAGACGGCCCACGCCACAACTAGTTCCTCCACAGCAGCAGACCTGATGAATGCAGAGAGACCTGAGCCAGAGGGGGAGGTGGCAGCAGCACATGAGGCAGCAGTGGCCTTCAACCAGAACCTACAAGTGGAGCTGGTGGCTAAAGATGCCCTCCTGGTCCCCTCCAGCAGTACCAAAGATGAGCTGCTCTCCTCGTCCTTCATCCCAGCTGAGACACCGGCCCAGGCCCTGAAAGTAGTCACACATGAGCTTCTTTTCCCAGAGACCCTCACATCTTCGCAGGGCTCCTACCATGCTGTTGTGACTAGTATTTCGGCCTTCCCGGCCCAAGGCCACCAGCAGGAGAATGGGGCCCCCTGCAGCAGCGAGGAGCTGGAGGACCTGGCAGCAGGTCTGATCACTGAGGTCATCTGGGCAGCCACCCAGGAGGTCCTCAGTGTTGCCTCCTGTCCAGAGACCTGGCTCGGCCAATCCGCTGCCGAGCCCTTCTGCAGAAGCACCCCGCTGGCCAATGGGAGGCCATGCTCTGAGCAAGAGGCACTCACAAGGAACATGCAGGAAGGGTCCTCCCCAATAAGCCACGCTGAGATGGAGTGGAGAGCGCAGCAGAAAGAAGGGATGCCCAACGGTTGCCCGCCCGCCCCGGCATGGGAGCCAATGGGGACCGCAAACGCACTGAATAACCCCTGGGCGGCAGCAGCAGCATCCTCGCAGGAGGGGAGGCGTGAGGCCAGCAGCGTACCTGTCAACCTGGACAAACTGAAGGGAAATGAAGGGGCGATGGTGGCCGAGGACTCAGCCTGCAGTACGTGCCACTCTGAGGATGGGGTCAGCATTGAGGACCAGCAGAGCAGGGAGAGCCAGGAGGATCTGATCCAGGTGTCAGGGATGTCTGAGGGGGAGGGTGGTCTGCGCCAGGTCCCAGAAGAGGTAGTGACCACAGAACAAGTGATGGCAGCCCTACCAGGCCATGTGCTGGGGGCTGTTGGCGAAATGAAGAGGCTCAACGGCATGGCCCTGAGGAACGGTTCTCACGGGATGAGTGAGACTGAGACCGATCAGTCTGGAGGTAAGATTACAGACCACACCATGTAGTGGAGTCAGGCTCATAGCAGCACAGATCTACACATGGCTGAGGGGAATTTTTGATTGGTTTGACTATCATTTGGAAAGTCACCGGCTTTGGTCTTAGAGCTGGTAAAATAACTATTCAGAAGTAGACAAGTCTGTGTGAATTGTGGGTAGGGAGTTTAATGGTCTCTGCTTCTGTGCTGTACCTTTCCAATTGTAACTAATGAGATCGCCAAATAGTAGCTGTAAGAGTAAATGTCTGAAGTCGGCCAAAACAAGTTGCCCATCTAAGAAATGCTTGCAGAATCATGTTGTGTCTACTAGCTAGTCTGCCACAAGCAAAAAAAAGCATACAGTTGAGGTGATAGTATTCTTTACTGTACTTTACTTAATGTTCTTTGCTGTTGATGGTGGCTAATACAGAACAGTGTGGTGGCTAGTTACCTTTCATAGTGTAGGTTGAAGTTAGTCCTTAGATGCTGTTTTACTTCTTACCACCCTGTGGCTATAGGGACTCTAGCTGTGTTTCTACTAGATGCCACCCTGAGGCTATAGGGACTCTAGCTGTGTTTCTACTAGATGCCACCCTGAGGCTATAGGGACTCTAGCTGTGTTTCTACTAGATGCCACCCACCCTGAGGCTATAGAGGCTATACCCTGGGACTCTAGCTGTGTTTCTACTAGATGCCACCCTGAGGCTATAGGGACTCTAGCTGTGTTTCTACCACCCTAGATGCCACCCTGAGGCTATAGGGACTCTAGCTGTGTTTCTACTAGATGCCACCCTGAGGCTATAGGGACTCTAGCTGTGTTTCTACTAGATGCCACCCTGAGGCTATAGGGACTCTAGCTGTGTTTCTACTAGATGCCACCCTGAGGCTATAGGGACTCTAGCTGTGTTTCTACTAGATGCCACCCTGAGGCTATAGGGACTCTAGCTGTGTTTCTACTAGATGCCACCCTGAGGCTATAGGGACTCTAGCTGTGTTTCTACTAGATGCCACCTTGAGGCTATAGGGACTCTAGCTGTGTTTCTACTAGATGCCACCTTGAGGCTATAGGGACTCTAGCTGTGTTTCTACTAGATGCCACCCTGAGGCTATAGGGACTCTAGCTGTGTTTGGGGAGCTGTACTTTTTGCTTAGGGGGCAAGTTGTGATGTCACCAACGGGAAGAACCACACCCAAAGCCTGCTGGGTGTTCCTGAAAAGGTTAGTGGTCACACAGAAGGTGAAGACTCAGAACAGTCCAGTGAAGGTGTCATTGTGTTTTTGTTCTGTCAGAGCAGCACTGTGATCAGATATGCCT
This sequence comes from Oncorhynchus tshawytscha, assembly GCF_018296145.1. Taxonomy (NCBI): domain Eukaryota; kingdom Metazoa; phylum Chordata; class Actinopteri; order Salmoniformes; family Salmonidae; genus Oncorhynchus; species Oncorhynchus tshawytscha. The sequence continues at coordinate 41,364,937 of NC_056442.1, forward strand.
GGTAAGAGCCATAGTGGTGTGCACGTGTTGGTGGACTTTGGATTAATGTTGGGTTAGTGGCGTTATGCCCTGTGTGTCATTTGTTTGATTAACAGCTCAATGACTTGTGTGTGGTGGGCTGATGTGGGTGATCTGGTGTATGTGTCTTAAACTTTGAGTTGTGTGTGTAAATGTGCACATGTCTGTCTTTTATTTAGTTAAAAAAAAATGTTTATTCATCCAGTTGTGTGAGGGTATATGGTTAGGTTAGACTCCAGTCATGTTTGGATGTGTAATTGTGAGTTGGTAAAAGACCTGTCTGACTCAGGACTGTGTGTGTCTGGATGTGTTCAGGCTCGGATGTGAACAGTATGGACTCGGTGGATAGTGGCTGCACCATGGGGGCTAGGGACAGTAGTGGCAGCCCTGCCATGGCTCTGGGCTCTGAACTTATCGTTTGGGAGATTGAGGTGCCAAAGGTGAGCCTGCTCCATCCCAACACCCAGAGACTTGACTAGTATTCAGAGGAAAATCCACTAGTTCCTTAGAAATGAGTCTCTTATCACATTCATTCTAACCCAATATCTCCTTGTAATGTCTTCTTCCGTTTCTGTTTTCTCCCTCTCTCAGCATCTGGTGGGTCGGTTAATTGGGAAACAGGGGCGATACGTGAGCTTCCTGAAGCAAAGCTCTGGTGCAAAGATCTATATCTCCACCCTGCCTTACACTCAAGAGTTTCAAATCTGCCACATAGAGGGTGAGTGGGGTAGTCCTCAACCGTCAGGAGCACATGAGTGCTGTAGGTCTACTGGTAGTAGAATTCTGCTGTTTTAATGTGTTTTCCTACTAGGCTCCCAGCAGCAGGTGGACAAAGCCTTGTCCTTGATCGGGAAGAAGTTTAAGGATTTGAACCTGACCAACCTCTATGCCCCCCCACCTCTGCCGCTCACGCTGCCCTCGCTGCCCATGACCTCCTGGGTAAGCATGGTACCTAGAGAGCCTGGAGGGTTGTGCAGGGTTCCCTTCTCTTTCTGTCTCTGTCTGTCTCTCAAATCTGTTCAAACATGCTTTATTTGCACGACAGTTAAGGTGCTGCTAATTGATTTGAAAGAAAGTGGATTAACTTAAAGAATGAGATGTTTGCCCTTATGTCTTCTCATTTGAAAGTTGTTAACTCTGTTTCTTCTCTCAGCTCCTGCTCCCCAGCGGTGTAACCGTGGAGGTGATCGTAGTGAACATTGTATCGGCGGGTCACCTCTTTGTCCAGCAGCACACACACCCTACGTACCACGCCCTGCGCAGCCTGGACCAGCAGATGTTCCTGTGTTACTCCCAGCCAGAGACACCCACCCTGCCCTCGCCTGCTGAGGGTAAGACCCCCCCCAAGGAGGGACATGGATGTCTTTTGAACCAGTTGTATGTGTAATCCAGACTCAATGCTTACCCTCTCTCTGTCTCAGTGGGGGTGATCTGTGCGGCGCCGGCGGTAGAGGGAGCCTGGTGGAGAGCCCAGGTCATTTCCTTCTACAAAGAGACCAGTGAGGTTGAGATCCGATATGTGGACTATGGTGGCTATGACAGAGTGAAGATTGACACACTACGGCAAATAAGGTGGGCCCCCCCTTAGACTCTGAAGGCTGAAAAAGCATGGCTAGTTGATGCACATTTTCAGAGTTTCGGGCAATTTCTTTCCAACTCAAGCCTATTCGGAGAAAGTTGTCAGAACTGGAATTCAGAAGAACTGGAATCTTTCCACACTTTCAAAGCTGTTTTCATTTCATTTTCCTTCATTTCTTTCTTAAGTTGACTTGTTTAGGTAAAATAGACACCAGTCCTGCTAGGTATAGTAGCCCGTCATTGTAAGTAAGAATGTGTTATTAACTGACTTGCCTAGTTAAATATAAGTCAAATAAAAAAATGGAAGTATTCATTCAACCATTTTTGTTTGGAAATTGTGCCCCCCTCTGGTCAAATAGTTTTGTCATATTTAGAGAGAACGGAATGTTATGTAAGAAGGGATGGCGGGTCTTTCTGCACACTGACTGAATGCTCTTATTTCAAATCTGTATTTTCAGGTCAGACTTCGTAACATTACCGTTCCAAGGTGCAGAAGTATTACTGGACAACATCGCCCCCCTTCCAGGTAACATCAAATGGCTAAATAAAAGGACATGGTACAGTTTACTTGCGATAAATGTCTTATTCTCAAGGACACTTTCCAAAATCAAGAAACTTTCCCAATTGAATGTCAAACTGTTCCAAAGTCAGTCTGCCTGTGGAAGGTCGTCAAATCTGCTGTTGTCATTTATGTTAACAAGTCTGTAAATGCATCCATCCACAGGAGAGAAGAGCTTTTCAACCGAGGCCGCCTCTGCACTGGAGGAGATGACGAGAGGGGTAGCACTGCTTGCACAGGTACCAAAAATACAGCATCTAGCACCAGGCAGCTAACTTGAGGACACTGCACTCTACTGTACTGCACTATACTCTGCTGTAATGTACTGCACTGTACTGTACTCTGCTGTAATGTACTGTACTCTGCTGTAGTGTACTGTACTCTGCTGTAGTGTACTGTACTCTGCTGTAGTGTACTGTACTCTACTGTACTGCACTATACTCTGCTGTAATGTACTGCACTGTACTGTAATGTACTGTACTCTACTGTAATGTAATGTACTCTACTGTAATGTACTGTACTCTGCTGTAGTGTACTGTACTCTGCTGTAGTGTAATGTACTGTACTCTACTGTAATGTACTGTACTCTACTGTAATGTACTGTACTCTACTGTAATGTACTGTACTCTACTGTAATGTACTGTACGCTCCACTGAAGGTAATTGGTTGCTAACCTGGCTGTTTCCTGTCTTCCAGGTCACAAACTACGACAACAACACTGGTCTCCCATTGGTCCAGATGTGGAACATGGTTGGAGAAGAGGTATGTTTACTTTTTTGGGAAGTTTAGACAAAGTATTTGAAATATTTCAGTGTAATTGTAAGCATTTCCATTTGGTGAAGTGGATATTCTTTCATTGTGGTGTATGGTTCATTAACTTCTGTATTTAACAATGCAAGACATTTTCACCTAAACATTCTGATGGCTGGCAAACCACTCGGTATCAATTGTTATATTACACTAATATGATGAATCTATCTTTCTCTCCATTTCCATACAGCTGGTATCAGTTAACCGCACACTGGCAGAGCGAGTGATGGGTACCTGGGTGGACAGCTTTTGAACCTTGCTGCCCCCCACCCGTCAACCCCTTCTCAGTTTTACCACACCCCTCCTAGAACCCTTCTTCTGAACTAGTCTCTGGAGTCTGACCCAACCAGCCCTCCAGAAACACCCCATAACACTTCAATGGAAGAACACAACCACTGGATTTGGGAATAATTTGTTTTTTTGGGGGCATTTTTACCCTAGATTTCACAAAGAAATAAAAATGGTTGTATGCAGAAAAAAACATGAAGTACTGCTTCAGAATAAGCCAACTCCCCTTCTCTCCTCCCCCACACACCAAAAGAACTTAAAGAAGGAAAATAAAGTACTTGTACATTTTAAAAATAGATCTATATTGTAACTAAAGGTCGATCTGATTTTTCGTCCTACCTGACATTTCACTCCACAACTTTGCCTGTGGATTCTCATCATGCTGTGGATGTATATCTCAACTCAATAGGAAACAGTGTCAATGGAGAACTAACCTCACTGTCAGCTGTAATTACATGTATACACTTGTATAGTGATATCAACAGAATTGGGCTTTGAAGACTGGGCTAAGTGTGGGGTTTCTATATTGTATGTAGTGCAGTAGCCAGTCCCCAGTTCATGTGCCGGCAGGCTGTGTCTCGTCGTTTGGTCTCATCATGACAGCCGGGGACATACAGGCCTGGGGGGGCTAAGAATGGCGTCTGGATTCATGGTTGTGAATGACGACTTCGTCTGTGGAGACAAATGTAGATCTCCGCTTTGTTGCCGCTAACCACAGTCAAGGAAACGGACAGGGTGGGGGTGATTCCTTTCTCCGACCCTCTGACTGGGAGAATGTGCAGAACCGGAATCCCAGGAGTCGCGTGAAGGCCCGCTCATCTGCCCTGGCCTCTCCAGTCTGTACAACACTGTGGCCTTATGGAGAAACCAAACGGGCTTCCTTTTCTGGGATCTCCAACTGACCTGCAAGCAGACCAACCTGACCCCTCTTTCCCCATGCAATCGCTGGTTGCCTTCAGCGTCTATCCATTGTCCTGCCTGGCATCTCAGCTGATGCACTCACCACTACATTTCAGATCCACTACTGTTGTCTGGCACTGGAGTTGTTGAGTCTGGGACATGATGTGGAAGGGTAGGGTGCACTAGCTCCCCCCCCACCTTCTTGACTGACTCCAGGGGCCTCGCGCAACTCTTGGTGCAACTGTCTAAGGTCTTTGGGAGAGGACACCGCCGTGCGGTTAACATTGGTGTGTGTGTGGAAACACTACAGCCACGGACAGGCCTCTGATGCCTGACCAGGAACTCTTACAAAGCATCTTACGTTAACGTAATTTAGCCCTGCTCAGTCAGGATAGACCCAGTGCTTATATTAAAATCAGTCTGTCTCCTAATATGCATGTTAACCTGCCCAGGTCTGCGTCCTTCTTATCGTCTTCACTGTGTTTTCTTCTACATACTACCCCGTAACATTATTACACTTTACATTTGTGTAGTTCCAGTTTCCATACTTACAAGCAGTTTAATGGATCCAAAATGAAGTCTTGCTGACAACACGAGGGTTGACTGTGTTTTTGTAGCCCATTTTCACTGTGGGATATGAGGTCCTTGACGGTACCGGTCCTCTTTACTCAGCAGCGTATGAAAGTGCAGTACAGAGAAAGTGAGCCATGAGAATCAGTCTCACACTGCAGATATTATTGTAAACGATGGCTTCATATACTGTATATCTGCTTTGGTCTTGTTGGGTTTTGCATAGGAATTAATTGTTTTGTCATTTATTGAACAGAATACACTTTTTTAAATATTTAACTGCTAATTTTTGCTGATGGGTGGTGTTGTCGTTGCCCCCCCGAATTGAATTGCTCTGGTAATAAGACAGCTTCCGTCCCTCTGCTTGGTCTTATGGAAGTTAAGAACCAGGATAGATTTTGGATATTACTTAACGGTTTTGCTTGACTATTCCTGCATTACTATTAAACTTGACAGTGTTGGCATGTAAACCACATGACAATACTTACTTCCTATACATATTGATCACATAGGTTAACTGCACTTTATCAACCTTGCTGCTAGAGTATATATTTCACACATTTTGTGTGATTGATTGAACCATGTTTCAGGAATGGTTAGTTATGAGGTTGATGCACATGCTGCAAGTTCAGAAGGCAGCTGTTGCAAGGTGTTTTTAAATGTCAGTTATTAGTCAGTCCAGTGTTGGTACTGTATCTCCCCTACCCGATAACTGTTAATGTTTCTGGAACCATAAGAAATCAGGCTTCTAGCTACTAGACTGAACAAAAATATAAACGTAAAATGTTGGTCCCGTGAGCTGAAATAAAATAACCCAGAAATGTTCCATATGCACAAAAAGCGTATTTCTCTCAAATTTTGTACACAAGTTTGTTTCCTTTCGTTTTTGTGCGCATTTCTCCTTTGCCAAGATAATTCATCCACCTGACAAGTGTGGCATATCAAGAAGCTGATTAAACAGCATGATCATAACACAGGTGCACCTTGTGCTGGGGGACAATAAAAGACCACAATGTGCAGGTTTTATTCACACAAGACAATGCCACAGATGTTTTGAAGAGTGTGCAATTGGCATGCTGACTGCAGGAATGTCCAGCTGAGCTGTTGCCGGAGAAGTTTGTTAATTTCTCTACCATAAGCCGCCTACATCGTTTTAGAGAATTTGGCCATACGTCCAACCGGCCTCACAACCACAGACCACGTCACCACGCCAGCCCAGGACCTCCACATCCGGTTTCTTAATTTATTTCTGTAATAATGCCCTTTTGTGGGGAAAAAAATATTCTGATTGGCTGGGACTGGCTCCCCAGTGGGTGGGCCTACACCCTCCCAGGCCCACCAATGGCTGCACCCCTGCCCAGTCATGTAAATCCATAAATTAGGGGCTAATGAAATGATTTAAATTGACTGATTTCCTTCTATGTAACTCAGTAAAATCAAGCAAAATCACTCTGTAACTCAGTAAAATCTTTGATTGTTGCATGATGGGTTTATGTTTTTGTTCAGTGTAACTTACAACATATTCTAGGGACTTACATGTCATGGCTTGCTTGCGTTCGAGTCCAAAGCTGGCGTGGAGCAGGAGCCATATTGTTTGATATTTTCAGCCCCTTCACTTCATGTTTCAAAGAGCCATTTCAATCAATGTCCTCTTCTCTTTGATTCCAGCTTGATTATGTCACAATCAGTATAGATTAATTACTCCAGTGATCCAAATGACACCCTTCTGTCCTGTCACCCAAACTCCTATCATGCTTGATCGAACTAGAATTATTTCTTGACTTGTGCAGGTCTGTGTAAATAAGATATTTCACTGGACTTTTGTATAACACTGGAAACAAAGGGAACATGTGTTTTTTGTTCACCCCTTCCAAAACCGCTCATTGTTCTGTTGGTAGGACTGGTTTGAAGTGTTTGCTTAGCTAGATAATTAATCATTTGATTATTTAAATGAGTAAGAAATCCTGCCCAGAGCATTTAACATGTACAGGTCAGTTTTTGCGAGGCTCATCAAAGGTTTGGTTCTTGGTTGTACAGATCTATTAAAAAATAAAATAAAGTTATAAAAAATGCTACTCTTATGTTCTGAAAATGTTTGTCTACATTACACCGTATATGTTGAGGTGAACATCTAGTATACAGTTTATGTCCAAGCAATGTCGATTCAATACTCCCACATGCACAGAATCACATGTAGCACTTTATGACAACTGTTGATGTAAAAAGGGCTTTATAAAATTTGATTGAAATTTCATAGCAAACCGTTAAAGGGCAACTCCCACTTTTCAACCTCATTTTCATTGTCTCCAGTCCATTGTTTACATATGTGAAAACAGTTCATTTCTACATTTTATAGAAAAAAAATCCAGCCTGATATAGAGGTCCTGGATGGCAGGGAGCTGTGCACAGTGATATACCGGGCCGTACTCACTCCTCTCTGCAGCGCCTTTGCGATTGGATGCCAAACAGTTGCCATACCAAGCGGTGATGCAGTAAGTCAAGATTCTCTCAATAGAGCTGTAGAACCTTTTGAGGATCTTAGGTCCCAAGACAAATCTTTTCAGCCTCCTGAAGGGTGTTGTGCGTTGCCTTCTTCACGACTGTTGGTGTGTGTGGATCATGATAATTCCTTAGTGATGTGGTCCACTACAGCACTGAGGATGGGGGTGTGCTTAGCCCTCCATTCTCTGTAGTCCACGTTCAGCTCCTTTGTATTGCTGATTTTGAGGGAAAGGTTGTTGTCCTCGCACCACAATGCTATGTCAAGTCAATTCAAATTTCATTGGTCACATATATTGGTCACATGCTTCTAGATCTGACAGTGCAGCAGTATCTATCAAGTAATATCTAACAATTCCACAACAAACCTAATATCTAACAAATTCCACAAAACATAATACAATCTAGTAAAGGAATGGGATAAGAATAAATAAGTATAAAATATATGGATGAGCAGTGACAGAGCGGCTAAGATGAAATAGATAGTGAAGGATACAGTTTACATGATATACGTATGAGATGAGTAATGCGAGATATGTAAACATTCTTAAAGCGGCATTATTAAAGTGGACAATGATATCAAGCAGTCTCCTCTGTGCTAGTGGTGGCTGTTTAACAATCTGATGGCCTTGAGATAGAAGCTGTTTTTCAATATCTCTGTCCCAGCTTTGATGCACCTGTACTGACCTCGCCTTCTGGATGGAATCGGTGTGAACAGACAGTGGCTCGGGTGGTTGTTGTCCTTGATGATCTTTTTTGCCTTCCTGTGACATCGGTGTTGTAGGTGTCATGGAGGGCAGGTAGTTTGCCTCCGGTGATGTGTTGTGCAGACCGCACCACCCTCTGAAGAGCCTTGCGGTTGTGGGCGGTGCAGTTGTCGTATCAGGCGGTGATACAACCCGACAGAATGCTCTCAATTGTGCACCTGTAAAAGTTAGTGAGGGTTTTCGGTGACAAGCCAAAATGTTCAGCCTCCTGAGGTTGCACCTTCTTCACCATGCTGTCTGTATGTGTGGACCAATTCAGTTTGTCGGTGATAAGAACACCGGGGAACTTAAAACTTTCCACCTTCTCCACTGCTTTCACGTCAATGTGGATTGGGGGGTGCTCCCTTTGCTGTTTCCTGAAGTCCATGATCATCTCTTTGGTTTACTGACATTGAGTGAGAGGTTATTTTCCTGACACTACACTCCGAGAGCCCTCACTTCCTCCCTGTAGACTGTCTCATCGTTGTTGGTAATCAAGCCTACCACTGTGGTGTTGTCTGCAAACTTGATGATTGAGTTGGAGGCGTGTGTGGCCACGCAGTCGTTGGAGTACAGGAGGGGGCTGAGCACGCACCCTTGTGGGGCCCCGGTGTTGAGGATCAGCGGAGTGGAGATGTTGTTCCCTACATTCACCACCTGGGGGCGGTCCGTCAGGAAGTTCAGGACTCAGTTGCACAGGGCAGGGTCGAGACCCAAGGTCTCAAGCTTAACGATGAGTTTGTAGGGTACTATGGTGTTGAATGCTGAGCTGTAGTCAATGAACAGCATTCTTACATAGGTATTCTTCTTGTCCAGATGGGATAGGACAGTGTGATCGCGATTGCATCGTCTGTGGACCTATTGGGGTGGTAAGCAAATTGAAGTGGGTCTAGGGTGACCGGTAGGGGGGAGGTGATATGATCCTTGACTAGTCTCTCAAAGCACTTCATGATGACAGAAGTGAGTGCTACAGGGTGATAGTCATTTAGTTCAGTTACCTTAACTTTCTTGGGAACTGGAACAATGGTGGCCATCTTGAAGCATGTGGGGACAGCAGACTGGGATAGAGATTGATTGAATATGTCCTTAAACACACCAGCCAGCTGGTCTGCGCATGCTCTGAGGACGAGGCTAGGGATACTGTCTGTGCCAGCAGCCCTGATAAGGTTAAACACGTTTAAATGTTTTACTGATGTCGACCACGGAGAAGGAGAGCCCACAGTCTTAGGTTGCATGCCGTGTCGGTGGCACTGTATTGTCCTCAAAGCGTGCAAAGAAGTTGTTTCATTTGTCTGGAAGCAAGAAGTCAATGTCTGCAACGGGGCTGGTTTTCTTTTTGTAATCCGTGATTGTCTGTAGAACCTGCCACATACGTCTCATGTTTGAGCTGTTGAATTGTGACTCCACTTTGTCTCTGTACTGACGTTTTGCCTGTTTGATTGCCTTACGGAGGGAATAACTACACTGTTTTGTATTCTGTCATATTTTCAGTCGCCTTGCCATGATTAAATGCTGTGGTACGTGCTTTCAGCTTTGCGCGAATGCTGCCATCAATCCATGGTTTCTGGTTAGGGAAGGTTTTAATAGTCACAATCGGTACAACATCTCCTATACACTTCCTTATAAACTCGCTCACCGAGTCAGCGTATACTTCAATGTTGTTGTCTGAGGCTACCTGGAACATATCCCAGTCCACGTGATTGAAGCAATCTTGAAGCGTGGAATCCGATTGGTCAGTCCAGCGTTGGATAGGCCTAAGCACAGGCGCTTCCTGTTTTAGTTTCTGCCTATAGGAGGGAAGCAACAAGATGGAGTCATGGTCAGATTTGCCAAAAGGAGGGCGGGGGAGGGCTTTGTATGCATTGCAGAAGTTAGAGTAGCAATGGTCGAGCGTGTTACTTGCTCGTGTACAGCAATCGATATGCTGATAGACTATAGGTAGAATTGTTCTCAAATGAGCTTAGTTAAAATCCCCAGCTACAATAAATGCAGCCTCAAGATATATGCTTTCCAGTTTGCATAAAGTCCATTGAAGTTCCTTGATGGCTGTCTTGGTATCCGTTTGCGGGGGGATATACATGGCTGTGACGATAACCGAGGAGAGTTCTCTTGTGAGATAATACGGTCTGCATTTGATTGTGAGGAATTCTAGGTCAGGTGAACAAAAGGACTTGAGTTCCACTGACCTTCTCCCTATAGGCTGTCTCATCATTGGTGATCAGTCCAACCACTGTCGTGTCGTCAGCAAACTTGATGTGGTTGGAGTCGTCCATGGCCACGCAGTCATGGGTGAACAGGCAGTACATGAGGGGACTAAGCACGCACTCCTGAAGGGCCCCGTGTTGAGGGTCAATGTGGTGGATGTGTTGTTGCCTACCCTTACCACCTGGTGTGGCCCGTCAGGAAGTCCAGGATCCAGTTGCAGAGGGAGGTGTTTAGTCCCAGGGTCCTGAGCTTAGTGATGAGCTTGGTGGGCAATATGATGTTGAATGCAATAGTCGATCAAAAGCATTCTTACGGAGGTGTTCCTCTTGTCCAGGTGGGAGAGGGCAGTGTGGAGTGCAATACAGACTGCGTCATCTGTGGATCTCTTGGGGCGGTATGCGAATTGGAGTGGGTCTAGGGAGTCTGTGATGATTGTGTTGATGTGAGCCATAACTATCCTTTCAAAGCATTTCATGGTTACAGATGTGAGTGATACGGGGTGATAGTCATTAAGGAAAAGGGGAGACCTAGTCAGTTGTACAACTGAATACATTCAACTGAAACGTGTCTTACGCATTTAACCCAATAAGACCGGTTACTTTGGCATTCTTGGGCACGGGGACTATGGTGGTCTGCTTGAAACATGCAGGTATTACAGACTGGGTATTACAGACTGCACAAGCATTTCGCTACACTCGCATTAACATCTGCTAACCATGTGTATGTGACAAATAAAATTTGATTTGATTTGATTTGATTTGGATGAAAATGTCAATAAAGACACTTGCCAGCTGGTCAGCGCATTCTCTGAGTACACGTCCTGGTAATCCGTCTGGCCCGCGGCCTTGTGAATGCTAACCTGTTTAAAGGTCTTACATTGGCTATGGAGAACGAGATCACACAGTCTTCTGGAAAAGCTGGTGCTCTCATGCATCGTTCAGTGTTGCTTGCCTTGAAGTGAGCTTAGAAGGAATTTAGCTCATCTGGTAGGCTCGCGTCACTCCAGATGTTGTATTTATTTCTTTATGATTTTGTGATTGCACATAAAGGAAGATAGTTCCTACATCTTGTGTCCTTTCTGTCATCCTGTGAACCCTGTTCATTGCTGCTCGCAGCTATATCTGTAAGTGATATTTCATATCTTCATATGAAATACCACTTACAAATATAGCTGCGAGCAGTAAGAAGTAAGGTCTTTAATTTAGGATAAACAGGATATATCTGGCATGATTGTTCGTGTGTAGGCTATTTTGGACAGAAATGGGTTTTATTGCTCACAATAGAGCACATTCCAAAATTATTGCTAAGAGTTGGTTTTAATGAGCCGATAGTATAGTTTTTCTATCACTACCTCAGGGTGAGAAATTAACCCACTCGTAATAATCAGTCATTTGAGGTTATTTCCATATCTATACAGTGTATACTCACATCGATTTAACACTAGCCTTTCACAGGCAATAGATCATGCCTTTTGAAGATGTACCGTGCAGTGCTGTTTAATGGAGCTGCCAGCCAGGTAGTATCTATCTCAGAGGTCAGTACACTCTGAACAAGCTCCTTTTTGCCTCTCTCTATGAGGTGGCAATGTGAAAGCAAGAGGCCTCTCTAGGTAAAGACTCATGAATTACAAAAAGTGTTCTGCCCTTTGACTCTGGCTGCCAGGGAACTGTTCTTCCTCCTTTACAGAGGAGCAGTGAGGTGGTGCACTGCTGACTGGTTAAGTACAGTACTCCAACAAAGAAGAATAAGTGATTCTCTCTCTGCACAGGGGCTGGGCAAGAAGAGTGGTGCAGAATAAAGAGCAGTTGGGTGACTGACACCTAAAATAATTCAGCTCTGGTTACAAGCAGAATGAGGAGAGCAGAGGGAGTGGGACAGAATGGGTCAGTAGACATCACTAGTTGTGGTGGTGGCTCTTTCTTGGAATTCTGTAATAATGTTGTCATGGTGTTTTAGTGACTCATTCATTTATTTTTGGACCAGTATCTGTCATCCTATCACCTCGTGTGATATCTGTCTCAGAGAAAGGACTAGAGCAAAACCTAATAGATTAGGGCGTAGAGTCACAAATACCTTCTTTATTCTGCTTCCTGCATTGTGAGTGCTGTCAATTGATAGCAGCATCTTGATAGTGGGATCTTCCATTGACAACAGAGGCCTCGGGTGAGACATGTGAAATGGCCACAAGATGGTGTAAGAAGTCAGAAGATCAGCCGTAGATAGTGTGTTCCTGACAGCCCAGATATTGCTATGCAAAGAGCTGTTGCTGTCTAGGAACATGATGAGCTTCCAGATCCATTGAAGTCCCAGTCCTAGTCCCAGGCGAGGGAAAAAGTTTGGTCTTTTGGATCCACACAAACAGCACATATACTGTATGGTCGATGTTACAGCATAGATAGTCCAAATAATATATATATTTCCGAGCACACCGGCTGGATGCAATTGAATATTATGAGCTCATTCATGTTGCCCATAAATCAAAACCAAAGTTTTGCCTATTGTACCTCTTAAACATATTTGTTATTTAACCTTAACCCCGGAATTAATGCCACTTAGGCATCTTTTCCGTGGGTTTGTGCCAGGCTACGTAGGGTGGCAGTTCTCATTGAGTTGCAGTTACAGTCTGTCCATAAGTGGGACCTGTCACAGTGAAAGGTCTACTGGGACTGACAAGTCACCCATGAAGACAGCTTAACAACACAGTAGCAAAGCAAAGCCTAGAGATGTCAGTCAACAGGATGGAACAAGTGGCACTTAGCCAACCATAGAATTATAAGTGGGCAGACACAGAAAATAAATATTGATACACAATAACTGAGTGAATAAATGTATATTAAGATAATAACAAACATCAGGTAACCAAAATGAGCATATATGAAAGTATTTTGTGTGTTTTTGTAGTTCAAGTATGAGTGGGTGCTCAACACCATTTGATCTACTAATGTGTCTTGGAGAGTATTACAAAGTAGTGCGGATAGCCTACCTGCTCATGCAGGGGTCTCTCTCTCTACCTGCTGGTGAGAGAAGCTGTGTCTTTGATGCTCAGACCCATAGCTTTTTGATGAAAGTTCATTAGAATGAAAGCTCACAGCTTTTGTTTTAAGGCTTTTCTTGATGTGCCAGGTAAAAAAAACACACAAAAAACAGGATGGATTTTTATTAAACTGAATGTGCCAGTGTGTGTGAGACTGTGTGTGGCTGTCACTGCACTAAAGCTGTTGGCAGCAACAGGCATCGGACAACGTTGACACATCACACTGTAACCAAAACAAAACATAATGCAACCAGTCGACAAAGGCAAAGTAATGTGATACTGCTCTGGGCATGGAGAGCTTTTTTCATTAGCAAATTATATGTGTTTTAATTAGTAACAAATAAAAACAGATAGGGGTTTTGTCCACTTGTGGAAATCTTTCAACATTTAATGAAGACACATAAAAACAAAACAGGATCTTTGCCATGCAATCAGCCTACGTGAAATGATCAGTCTGCATTTAAACAGGATGGAAGGAAAATACACTTGGGATCTGTTCACATGGGGAATTCTGTTCTAACATGTCTTGTTTTTCTTGGTGTTAATTGAGCAGACAAAACATAAACCGCTGCAACACACTAATCTGGTATATTTCAGCCATGTCAGTTTGGTCAGCAATGTGTTACTATTTGGAAACTAATATGTCAGTTTGGTCAGCAATATGTTACTATTTGGACACTAATATGTCAGTTTGGTCAGCAATGTGTTACTATTTGGATACTAATATGTCAGTTTGGTCAGCAATGTGTTACTATTTGGATAATATGTCAGTTTGGTCAGTTTGGTTACATTTGGAAATATGTCAGTTTGGTCAGTAATATGTTACTATTTGGACACTAATATTTGTCAGTTTGGTTTGGACAGCAATATGTTTTGGTCAGCAATTTGGACACTAATATGTCAGTTTGGTCAGCAATATGTTACTATTTGGACACTAATATGTCAGTTTGGTCAGCAATGTGTTACTATTTGGACACTAATATGTCAGTTTGGTCAGCAATATGTTACTATTTGGACACTAATATGTCAGTTTGGTCAGCAATATGTTACTATTTGGACACTAATATGTCAGTTTGGTCAGCAATATGTTACTATTTGGACACTAATATGTCAGTTTGGTCAGCAATATGTTACTATTTGGACACTAATATGTCAGTTTGGTCAGCAATGTGTTACTATTTGGACACGAATATGTCAGTTTGGTCAGTAATATGTCAGTTTGGCCAGTAATATGTCAGTTTGATCAGTAATATGTCAGTTTGATCAGTAATGTGTCAGTTTGGCCAGTAACTTGTCAGTTTGGCCAGTAATATGTCAGTTTGATCAGTAATGTGTCAGTTTGGCCAGTAACTTGTCAGTTTGGCCAGTAATATGCCTGTGGTAAAAGGGTTTATTTCTCTGCTTAGCGGGTTTCTCATTCTCATTGGAAAATCTGTCTGCCACGCTATGACAATCCCAAACCATTACATTTATCAGGAGCTGACTTCTAAATGGTATGATGTACTATAGATCTGGGGCAGGACAATGGAGTGGCAGACAATAGCATACTATGCTGCTCATTCTCCCACATAGAAGGAACTCTATCAAACGTTGTGTTGCTTACCTAGTATCATGCAGCCTTGTGAGGACTAGGACTAGTTAGGACTAGGACTAATTAGGACTAGGCAACATGTTGCTCATTACTTGTAACTACTAAATTACTAATTAGCAAGTAATGATCAAATGTTGAACCAATCAAATGTTATTATTTGTCACTTATCAGCAGGTATTATATTATATTTATTAGTAACATTGTGGTTACCACACAGTAATCAGAATAGCGACTTGGTTTATTTTCCTTTCCAGTTCATTGTCTTTAGAGAAGCGTCTGGTGGTAATATTGCACTGCATACATGGTGATTTAAATGATAGCAGTTGAATATGTTGTCTACAGTCGGTTTTAACAGATTCAGAGGCCACTGCAAAATGTGTAGGGAAATGAAGTGACTCCTCCAAGACCCCAGTTGGTTAATGAAGTCACAGTTTGTCATTTCCTATTATCTTTGGTTTTGATAATGCTACAGTCTCCTCTCCTCTCCTCCACTCATCTTCCCAAGAAGAGAAAGTCTTGGGGGATCCTCTTATCTCCGTTACTTGGTGTGATCTGTGAAAATTGCCTCTTTACAATACATTCTAATAGCAGCTCCAATTTGTCAGAGATCCCTGGGGCTCCAGGAGGCTCCAACTAACTCCAGTCTGTCAGGTCTGTTGCTTTATTTCATTCTGTTCCATCTGTGTTGAAGCCCACCACCAGTGAACCTGTTCTCTCTGTATCTGAGGTAATCAATGCACACATTTGTGTGTGTCGCTCTTCAGATAATGTTGACTCACTGATTGAGGAGCTGGCTATTATTTGCTCACCACAGCTCCAGATTAGGTTCGTAGATGGCAGGTTGTATATTGTAACCTTTAAACCAAATAGTTTATAATGAATTTAATAACATTACTTAAAGCGTAATAAAAGTGTAGTTGATCTATATCAAGATAAATGCTGTGTTTTATGATAAATGTAAGTAATATATGGCATATTGTTGTGGAAGTGACCATAGACTCCTGCTATAATAAACTGAGCATGTGTGAAAATGAGGGGTCCTTTTAAAGATGTCAAATCACAGGTTGTTGATGGCTGGAGACATTTCTATACAGTGATAAAGATACAATAGAGCTATACTGTTCTGACTCTCTCTTTTTTAATAACCCGATTATATCTAACAACAATGTTAGGGCTCTGTCTCCATTGTGTTGTATCCTCATGTCCTCTGGTCCTGTCCTCTTCCCACCTCTTTCCCTCATGTGGTTCTGTAAGTATTCTTAGGTTGATTATTATGTTGCATGTTGTGAGGAGAGAACATAATTTGAGGAGAGGTAATGCTTTTTTTACCCACATGTAGCCATTTAATTGTGTGAAGGTTTATCAAATAGATATTTGGTATTTGGGCAGAACTTTATTTTATGATGCTTGTTTAATAATTGGATGATGCCCTAGCACTCTAAATAACGTATGATAGTCATTAAGTAATGTTCTTGTCACTGTTAATGATATAATTATAAAAAATTGTGTAGCTTGAATTACAGCAAGCTCCGCTTCATTTAAAATGTCATTATAAACTTCATGAAAGTTAAATAGGCAAGTAGAGGTGATGTTTTTTTGTGTGTGAAATTTGAAGATAATTTTTACAATGAGCACTGTCTGCTCCATAATGATTATGAAGCCATGGACCTAGATTGTAGCATGTAGCTTTAATACTGAAACCAACCTTGTCTGTTTGTGAGCAGCCTCAGATGCAGATGCAAACATGAAATTCCAACAGGTGCAACCGAGTAAGCAGTCATTAGATTGTAAAGTTGAAATGTCAACAACAACAAAAAGCTCCTCAGCAAATATTGTGTTTTTCTGTCTTGCCAACTGGAATCTATCCATCAACAATTAATTAATCCCTTAATGTCAATCATCTGCAATGAATACAAAATAACAATAGCCTGTCATCTAAATGATTGCGTGAGGTGAACTATGATTTTGGTTGCAGCGTAGGATTTTGTTGTGCGCTCACAGTGAATTTCTGAGTAAAAAGTAACCAACTGCTAGGGGAGGAAGGGGCCCAGTGGTGCCTCTCTCTGTGTAGTTAGCCAACAGTAAGACAGCTCCTAAGTGCTAGCTAGCCAGTGAGGTGAAACCGCAAGCCTCCACATGCCAATCAATCGGTCAGATTTAAGTCGACTTTGCCAAGTCTTTGGCTTGATGTGTGCAGCCTTTATTTCATGTGGTTTGAAAGCTCTACTTAAGGGGGAAAAACACAAATAAAGAAGTGGGGAAACAAAAGATTTATGACCTGTCAATGGGCCCTCTTCTTCCACCCCTGTCTCTCTCTGTCTCTGTCTGTCTCTTTCTTTCTTTCTTTCTTTCTTTCTTTCTTTCTTTCTCTATCTCCTATACGAAGTGAGATTTGTTAAGCTACCCATCAAGCTGCAGAGAACTGATCTGGTGTTTTATATCAAATTCACAGATGTTACAGAGGACTGAGTGACCATCTGAAATATATTCCAGTATCATGATAATCTAGGAAATAGCCTATACCAGGCAAGGACACATACATTCTGTGTAAAGGAATAGAACATGTTGTTAGCATGCTCTATAGTTTTCCACCTACTAACTTCACAGTTATGGTGGCATAGTAGAGAAAAGGTTACCCTAAAATGTTTTAGCAAATCATCTGTCAATTGCATTAACCAAATGTATTTCATGCACGCTGCATGCACGCATGCACACGTGCACACACACACACACACACACACACACACACACACACAGAGTAATATAGGAGTTGCTACAGTAACATAATTGTTGTTAAATATTAAAATATTACAGTAATGTTACATTTTTATTGGTATATCTTTAATCTAATTGTTCCTTTGCTCCACACACGCACAAACTCGTGCACGCGCCCACGTGCATGCACGCACGCACGCACACGCGCACACACACACACACACAAATCTAGTTAGGTTCATCTGTATATGGGCGGGGAATGCTTAATGACGTCAATTGAATTGGTTAGGTGATGAGCCCTTACCCCGCCCCATGTGGGTCGAGGGAGGGAGACACAGGCTGAGCTGATCCCACGTGTGACGCTTGCATTCCCGGCTCAGTAAAATTCTCTTTAGCGTGCTTCGGTGTAGCGTTGTGCCGCCTGTCTTCGTTAGTTACTGGCTATAGTTGGGTTAGCTATGGAGGGAGACGGGAGCCAAGCCACATCTGGAGGAAGCCCTAATGATTCGCAACACGACCCGGGGTAAGACTGCGAACAGCACTGACACTTTTATCGTTATACATTGTATCAATATTGCCCGGCATATCAAAGCACTGACATTGATGTTGCCTTCCGGATGTAGTCAACTACACCTTTGTTTGATTATATTAGCAAACGGCCTGCCCCTTTTTTTCTATAGCAATAGCTCGCTGGGCTTGATAACTAGAGCTCTCTTGCTACTGCTCTGCCTACGTTTTGTTCGCTTTCTGTCGCTATATCAAGTAGTTAGCTAGAGCTAGCCAAGTAGTTAGCTACACGTCAAAATGGCCGATCTGACATCTGGACTCACTTCTGCTGTGTTTTCCCCTTACAGTAAAATGTTTATCGGTGGTCTCAGCTGGCAAACTTCACCAGGTAAGGATATAATTTGCGGACTACAGTGTGGCATTGTCGGGTTGTGTTTTGTAGTAGCCGAGGCTGCCGGAGCTAGTTGCAACGTCTGATTTTGTGTGTGCGTGTGTATGTATGTGTGTGTACCTACCTACTTCAGTGCGCGCAAGGTTATTTTTATTTGATATCATTTGAAGTCCTCTATTCGACCCCTATGTGCATACTAGTAACTAGAGGCATTTAAAGCTCATGCATATAGTCTTTTCTATATTTTGACAGAAGAATGAAAACGACCAGTAACCTCCCGTTTGTGTTTCTTTTGCAGACAGCCTTAGAGACTATTTTACTAAATTTGGGGAAATCAGAGAATGTATGGTGATGAGAGATCCAACGACAAAACGCTCCAGGTAATTAGCTAAGATATCCCACCTGTGTTTGCAATTGTATTAATTGTGGTTTTGCAGTGTCCTTATGATTACGCAAAATCAGTTAGCAAGCAAGCAGCCATTTATTTTTGTCGCACGT
This sequence comes from Oncorhynchus tshawytscha, assembly GCF_018296145.1. Classification (NCBI taxonomy): domain Eukaryota; kingdom Metazoa; phylum Chordata; class Actinopteri; order Salmoniformes; family Salmonidae; genus Oncorhynchus; species Oncorhynchus tshawytscha. Next base: position 41,383,846 of record NC_056442.1, read on the forward strand.
CGAGCTTTTACAAGCGATTGAATCAGAGCTTTGCAAAGGTAACGCAATTTGACATTGACCACCACTAAAGATAGAATACTGGTGGATCTTTGAATATGCCTGAAAATATGGGAAATAATTAATGACACTTCATTCACTTCACATGATTCTTTGTGCAGCATTAAAAGGAAATTGCATTTATATTTAAGAAATAATTGAATATGATATTATGAAAGTTCAACTATTTTGATATCAAGTAGCCTATGGATACACCAACAGCCAACTTTGGTAAATATTTGTTACAATGTAACATTTGGCTGCATTATATATTTGTTAGGCTACAATGTAGCCTGCCATTTGGCTTTATTGTTTGTATCAATGTAACAGCTGTAGTTATAAATACAACTGACTGATAGGCTGTTTGACCACTCTCCTGCGCCACTGACTGACTCACTGATTACAATGTTCCTTGTTTATTTCCACAGGGGCTTTGGATTCGTTACTTACGTAGATGCTGCCAGTGTAGATAACGTCTTAGCTCAGCCACATCACGAATTAGACTCAAAAACGGTATGTTTCCTCTCTTCTGTCACTTTTTAAGTGTTTGTGCTTTTGTGACCCACCTACCTGGCATGATTGACTATGTCATATTGAGTTGTCTTTTACGGAGTTGTGATATGTTATTTGAATTAGTCACACTCACAGCCACATGCAATAAGTAGCCTAGCTAATTATGTGTTCTGAGCATTGCCCACCACCTCCCCCCAGAAATGACAAGACCTTCTGCTAAACCTTTCTTACCATTGAGGGCCATAGCACATAGTCATTTGAGCACTGATGGCAACTGCAAAGCTTTCTGTCTGCAACATCTGAGTGTTTTGACATGGGGAGCAATTTTATTGTTAAATCTGCATATTATATAAAGTGATTGTCATTCTGTATTTGTTCTCTGAAAATTAATTCCCAGCTGTCTTTATAGATTTTAGTATGCTATATATGCATTGTTGTACGTTTTTGTTTTTCATGCACCGTATTCAATCATCAGGCATTTTCTGTTTACAAAATGTAGTTCTAAATAAATGTGGTTTTTAAAAAGCCACTTCCTCTCTGTCTGCATATTATCCACTTCCTCTCTGTCTGCATATTATCCACTTCCCCTCTGTCTGCATATTATCCACTTCCCCTCTGTCTGCATATTATCCACTTCCCCTCTGTCTGCATATTATCCACTTCCTCTCTGTCTGCATATTATCCACTTCCTCTCTGTCTGCATATTATCCACTTCCCCTCTGTCATATTATCCACTTCCCCTCTGTCTGCATATTATCCACTTCCCCTCTGTCTGCATATTATCCACTTCCTCTCTGTCTGCATATTATCCACTTCCTCTCTGTCTGCATATTATCCACTTCCTCTCACTGCAAGTCTGCTAAAGTGCACACATTCCCACAACCTGACACATTTTAAATAACAAACCCAAGACTAACTGTTATCCCCAGAGAAAGGCATAAAATATTGGTACATTTATTGTTGCAGTATATTGATTTTCTGAATGTATGGCTGGATCAAAGGATGCTGGTGGAGGTGCTATAGGAAGACTGCCTCATTGTCATGGCTGGAATGGAATAAATATAACGGTATCAAACATGGCAACTACATGTTCCACTCAAACCATTACAATGAGCCCATGCTATAGCTCCTCCCACCAGCCTTCTCTGATATTGGATAGCTTAAAACTGACACTTGAATTAAGTTTCATGTTTCTCTGAAGGTGAGTTAGAGTAATGCATTGACTGCAAAAAAAATGGTATTGTGATGATTCGCCCTGCATTTTGTGTTTCATTTTCCATATGGGTCAGTTTTCTTGTTCTTGCTGATTCTCGTGCTACTCTGTTGGTTAATATACATTGGATTGAAATGAGAATACACTGACTTTTTTTTTACATGCATTAACGGTACATTTGCAAACAAACTTAAATGTGTTTGCAAAATAACTTCTCCACTTTTCATATCACTTAACTCAATTTGTGAGTTCATAAAATCTATGAAATTGTGCATGACACTAACATTACAGTAGTTTTAGGTTAAGTAATACTGTGTAGCTACACTGTAACTGCCTATGTAACTACCATGTAAAGATGTATGGTAATGTGGGACCAAAAATACTGATTCATTGTAAAGTCACACCGTATTCATGTTCTGTATGTGGTTGTTGTAGTGTATGCCCTAACTTAGCTGTGTGAGTGAGTGCTCAAAGGGCTTGTTCTTTAGGAGCGGTGGAGTGAATACAAGCAGCCTGTATTGTCCTCAAGGACTCACACAAACTGCTCTGACATTGCCAGAAGCTTTAGGTTTATGAAACAGATAGCTGAAGATGGAAAAGGAAATGCCTGTAACTTTCCACATGTCACTTCTGGAAAACTACACTGATATTATTTTAAATGCGCACTTATGTATTTTGTAGCCTAATGAATTGTTTATAATACAGGGATTTTTATGACTGCAGATTTGAATGTAATGTTGAGATGAGTTAGTACACCTCTAGTTTCAGCCCAGCAAAGGAAGTAGACACACACACACACACTCCCTAAGTCTCACACACACACTCCCTAACTCTCAATGTGTACCTTAAAGTGTGCTTTGATGCAATCTCTCCCCTCTCCTTTCTGGACCTGCGTCTACATAGGCTTATTTGAAAACGGCTAATGACATTATCCATGCATTAAGGGACCAAGAGTAGAGTCTTTAGAGGATCTACTGCTTGTTTGGTATAATGTAATAGAGGCAACATTGAGCTGCCAACTCACCTCTGTGCCTTGGGAGGTGTTCTACATTGAAGTGCTGAAGTGCAGTGTGAAATGGAGGAGAGTCACATCTCACCTTAAAGGTCCAATGCAGCTGTTTTTATCCCAATATCAAATCAATTCTGAGTAAAAATTAAGTAGCTTACTGTGATTATTTCAAATAAAAATGTGTCAAAAATAAACAAAAATAGCTTCTTAGCAAATAGCAATTTTTCAAGCAATAATTTTGCTAGGGCTGTCTAGGAGTGGTCTGATTGGGAGGGGGAAACTGAAAATGTGCTGTTATTGACAGAGGTTTGGAATGCTTATTGGTCTATTAAGTAATTTACTGCCTGGTGATGCCAAAACTCCTGACCAAAACAGGCTGAAATTTCAGGTGGTCTTTTCAAACAGCTCTTACACTAAAAGGGCATCAGCATGATCATTTCCCCAGTATTATTCCTACCTCAGTGTGGAAGTGAAAATAAAACACACTGCCAGATGAGGCTGGGCTGGAAAATTCAAGTCCGTGCAACAAAGGCATGGTTTGGTTTGTCTGCATGGGGAATTCAATGCTACTGTGTGTTTTGTCCTTTCATCAGGATACAATCAGTATATGAACATGAATCCCTATTACATGAATCCCTATTAGAATAGCATATCCTTGCAAAATGCCCTTAAACCCTAATTAATTGTACAACGTTAACTTGTTACTAGTTTTAGTACAGAGTTACTTCACAGGTACACGAGCAGTTAGCATTATTTCAATTGGAGATGCCTTTTTTACATTGTGGCATATGTATTTCCCTCGATTGGATACGCCAAGGCTGCGGCACGTACTGCATGTACATACTGCATGTACTTGACATGCATCATGCTTTATGTAATCCTTTACAACATGGAAATAAAGACTTGGGGTTGAATAATGCTCAGTGTCTGTCGACAATAGGATTTCTGCTGATGTCATTTGTGAAAACAATCTCTTGTAGACTAAACACTTTTCTGGCTAAAACATTCCACACTCCGCTAATGCATTCAGACAGCTGAATTCAGGCAGTCACTTTCTAACAGCGTCTATTTTTGTCCGTCACACACTGACAGCTCTCTCTGTTACATTTCCCGCTGTTCTTACTTTTTTTTTTTAAAGCAATTGACAAGCTCTCAACCTACTTTATGCACACTATTCCACTAATGGTCTTTTCCCCCTTTAGCTACGTGGCCCTAAAGATGAAAATGTGAAAGGAGAAATCCTTTGTTCACAGGAAGAGTGAATGTTGGTGTTGTATTCAACCTTACTGTGACAAATGGAAAATGTGTCTTGAATGTCCTGGCTGTTTTAATGCACTGACTGTTCCATTTACCTGGATGTGTTCTTGTGTATGATTTCACCTTTAGAAGTGTGTGTCAGAGGGGAACATTAATAGGCAAATTTAATGTTTCTCAGTTGATTTGCACAAGTTGTTATTGAGGAAGTCCTGTCCTTAGTTATAACACCTGAATTGATATCACACACATTTTTAGTTTTAGCAAAAAATATTGTTTTTGACAAGGCACAAATCTGCAGTTCCGCACACAGAGCAAATCCTGTAATAAATAGTGAAAACATAAATTACTGTTGTGCAATAAACTGATGCAACAATTAATAATACAATACCTTTTGTTTTCAGGTCTCATTGTATTCACTCCCAAATGTGCAAATGTGCCAATTCACATTGGCTGCCATAATAACCTGTTGGATGGAATCAGGAAATAATTATATCTAGCTGTTCTCCATAAAAACATACAGCCAAGCAGCCTTGTATGACCCATGTATTTGAAATCCATAATATAAGCTAAAAGAGTAGATGACTCAGGACAGCGTTATGTGTTTTGAAATTAAAATGATGTTTTCCAGGAGGGAAACATTTAGTGGCTTTGAATAGCATTAATTAAAACCCTCTCATTCAATACATATTGAATGGACTTTTGATTTAGACTTAATTACTGCACAATTATGGCATTAAGTGGTCTATGTGCCATCAATAAAAATTTATAATTCTATGGTGCTTTTTTGCTGCTACATTTTTCACATCGTGCTTAAATAGCAACCTGGGCATTAATGCTAGTTATTCATTTTTCTTGGTCAATATACGTTGACTAAACCATGTGTGAAGGGCGATTGAGTTATTAATCAGCTATGCTTCTATGGAGTAATGCAAGATTGTGTGAATTGACAGACCTGGACTTTTTGAGGCAAAGGGAAATTAAAATGGTGCTTTTGATTTAAATCAGCCAGCTTTAATATGACTTGATTAATCTGTGTGAAATCCCACACGGATAATAGTTTACTAGTGTAGGGTGCTTGAGCCCTATGGTTCCCCAGTACAGCTGGTTCTCTTCTCTCCCTGGTAGTTAATTGGTTGATTCATGTCATTGATTGACTAAAGAAGTCCCAGGTCTGAATCAGTCCTTGATCAGAGGGAATGGATGGAAACCAGCAGTCCTGAAGGGGACTTGCGGACCTCGAGTCCTGATTTGAATAGCCCTTGTGTAGTGTCTCTGTACTGTCAGTTTTGAGGATAATCCTAATATTGTTTGTGTCGTGCATGCCGTTATGTGTGATCCATGAGGAATGCTTTAAATCCACACATCCAAGTCCCTGTCATTAGTTGTTTAAGTGATTGACAACTTTGATTATTGATACCTAATCCTCTCTCTTCTTTATATTATCCAGATCGATCCTAAAGTTGCCTTCCCTAGACGTGCTCAACCCAAGGTAAGACAACATGCACATTTAGTTAACCTCTTGTGGAGAGGTCTTTTCGTTTTTGGTTTGTTGGTTGGTTTCTATAACACTGGGTGAATTGCTGACCTGCAGTGAAGAGAGTACTCTGTGGAGCTTTTGTGAGGGCCTGGTCATGAAACAGCAGCTAGAGCTGCCGATTTTTAGTTTTGGTATTTAAGTGTCACTGTGAGGCAGGCTGGTCTGGAGCTTGCTACAGGTAGATGACTGGCTGTCTGATTTATCCCATAGCTGCACCACCACTGTACTTGTTTACATCAGCATGTTGTCTAGAAACCGTAGTGAGGTAGAATTTCCCTGGGTGACTGCTCTAAAGGCTTCGCTGCATTTGATCGAATGAGAGAGTATCACATTGTAGTTGTTCACACAATGTTTTTTCCCTGAAGACGCTGAGATTGATTGGGGAATTTTCTTTTTTTGGAGACATAAAAAGAGCCATTTTTACTCTGTTACCAAGATCAGGTTTCAAACTGAGAATTGACGGAGGTAAAGCTTTCCAAGCCGAGGAGCATGTTCTCTTAAGGCGGGGTATGACTACAGTATGAAATTGAGAAACATCTAGGGGATGTGCTTGTTTCTTGATACAGTCTCTCTTCTCCCCTTGTTTCCAGCGGCAGGTAGCCTAGCAGTTAAAGCGTTGGGCCAGGTTACTTGTTTGAAAACCTGAGCCGAAGGTGAAAAATCTGTCTGTGCCCTTGAGCAAGGCACTTAACCTTAATTTGCTCCAGGGGTGGCGTACTACTATGGCTGACCCTAGAAAACCACACATTTCACTGCACCTATCCTGTATATGTGACAATACAACATGTTTATTTTTTAATGCACCTCAATGCACCTTCATGTCAAGTCTAATGGTGTCCAGTAATAGTGATGATACTGACAGGAGTCCAGTCTGACTGTACAGTACTTAGTTGAAGTGCAGACTGTTTTGATATTCCAGCGTATGTTACTCTCTTTGACAGATTTGTATGGTGCTTTGATATTTTCTGCTCTGTGTGCAAAAAAGAACCCTTGATAAAAATTATGCAATAATTTTTTAATAAACATGAATTTGATTCAAGGACATTTTTAACAATAAAGAAAGATGCATGCACTGTGCAGGCCTCTGTAGGTGTTTGTTTCTAAAGACCAATAACACTGTAAATGAACTTGAAGGTGAAATCACACCTTGAGTTGTCTTTTGACCCTTGAGAGCAGGCTCATTAGCAGACAAACAGGCTGTATTTGGTTTAAACCTGAGTGGAGAGAGAATGTGGCTGTCAAAGAACATAGAGCTATATGATTGAAGGGCAGTTAAATCAGCATTGCAGGGGTTTTGGTGCATGTAAAGTTTTGTACAATAATGTTGAAGCCCTCAGGTTATCGTCGTCGTTTAGAGCCAAATGAGTTGTTTTCTGTTGGTCAGTAACACTGGCTCAGGGTTTTTAATGCCCGTGTTGGATTTCTCAGTCAGCGCTTACCTCAGATCATGCTGTCGGCTGCATGCTCATTCTGTCCCAGATTTGAGTGTGTACAGTGTGTGTGGGACAGCGCAAGAAACATCCACCCCAGGCCTTTAAGGCTGGGTAGGGATGGACTGCCTCTGGCTGGCCGGCAGGCTAACTCTGCAATACGGGAATAGCTTCAAGGGTGGCAGGTGTCCACAGCACACTTGTCCAGCTAATTGAAATGAAGAACTTTCCCTGAGTGGACAATCACTGGAGGAGAAATTACGCACTCACTCCCTTGACCGCACACATGCCAGTCCAGTCACTCTGGTCCAAGGCAGCACAGGCAGGCTGGCTCAGGGCCTGGGGCTCCGAGATGAACAGGCATTAAATTAGGCTGCAGTTCTCAGCAGAAGTCAGAACACAACACAGCCGCTAGGTGTTTTCTGTTAAGCGAACCACCCAATAATAAGCTTTATGCAAATATACAACTGCCATCGCATACAATCATGTGAAATTATGGCATTGTATTTGTGACTTACTTTCCCCATATTTTGGAGTGTGTTGAATATAACTGAAAGAAGTATGTTGTGTACTGTAGCTAGCTAGGGTGTCAGGTTTAACTACATGGAAAAGTAAAGCTGAGTTTGGGGGATTATTACCAAACAGACATATAGTGCCTTTGGAAAGTATTCAGACCCCTTGACTTTTTCCACATTTTTGTTAGTTTACAGCCTCTTTATAAAATGTATTAAATTGTTTTTTTCCACCTCATCAATCTACACACAATACCCCATAATGACAAAGCAAAAAACAGGTTTTTAGATTTTTTTTTCAAATGTATAAAAAAATCTAATGAAATTCAGACCCTTAAGTCAGTACTTTGTTGAAGCCTTGAGTCTTCTTGGGTATGATGCTACAAGCTTGTCACACCTGTATTTGGGGAGTTTCTCCCATTATTCTCTGCAGATCCTCTCAAGCTCTGTCTGGTTGGATGGGGAGCGCTGCTGCACAGCTATTTTCAGGTCTCCAGAGATGTTCGGTCTGGTTCACGTACAGGCTCTGACTGGGCCGCTACGGGTACAACTCCGGACCTTATACAGTATGACGTGATTAATCTGTTGTAAGAAGGCTGAATATGTGCTATGATGGGATCAGAGTTTTATAATCAGGTCACATGGTTAAAAAAAATTATAAAGGAAAAACTCCTGTTGAACTGCAGCAACCTTATGCATATGAATTATATTTTATAGAAGGACTAGAGGAGTTTCCTATACACAGACAGAGAAAGCATAACTTGACAATTTAACTCACAGGGCTGAGCTTGCTTTATGCAGGTTTTACATCTTGTAGTCCTGCCCTATGCAACTGAACAACTAATAAACAGTGTACTTAGTCTCAGTTATTGTGTTTACTGGTTAATTCCAGTGGATTGTAAAAGTATAGGTAGCCTTGTCAGCCTAAATTTGAATATAAACCAAATTTGATCCCATTCATATTTTCTCCCAAACAAAGGGGCTATAAATACACAATGTTCCCGCTTCGTTTACCCTGGCCAGAGGGACAAGGCGCATAGTAGGTCAGACTGAAAAATGGTCTCGTTTACATGTAATCCAGCATGTCAGATCCCTAGTGTTTAGCTGTATAGGCTGCTATATTTATGGAAGAGTTTTGCTTGTCTATCGGCAGTGATGTGTTATCACGCTTGCTAAATGAATACCGGAGGAAAGTGTAGAGCGCGCCTTGAGCTTTGTGCCCTGCGATTTCCGTGAAAGTGATTAGTCTAGTCTCGCAAACAGCCTGCCAGCAGCACTCTGATGTGAAGGACGGATAAATTGTGCGCGAGTTGACAAATCGGTCTAACAGCACTTCTCCCTCTTTTTAACGCTTTGCGTCAATATATTTTATTAAACTAAATCAAAAGTGGTGTGGCGCTGCCCCACACCTGATTGAAAAGTGATGTGGCAAATTATAGTCAAGTCAAACCTTGAGTAGTTAGATAGCAGATAGTTAATATACTGCCTGGCAAGTACGATGTAGTTGTAGCCAACTAACGTTAGGTAACTAGCTAACTTACCGGTACGTACTGCTGTAATGCTATGCGGTTCGTAAGGATAGCTTAGCCAACAAATTGTCAGCAAACATGACGTGTAACTAAACTTATTTGAGAAGTATTTTATTACATTGCGTAACATTTTGTTACTATTTGTCATTATGTAAAGCAATGAATTTGTATCTGCTCTCGGCGGACTTCAGCTGCAAAAGCATACTCAAACGCGATATCCGCGCGTATAAACCCACTACTCCCTCCTTTCAAAGAGCGCTTCCTCGCGCTGGCTTGCAACTCTACGTCTTATAGGAACGCGCTCATCAGCCAAGCACACGCACTGTCGTGGATGCAATGTCCGATTCACTTCTGACTAGTGATGCCAATTTTTCAGACTACCCTGGCAACTTTTAGCAACTTTTGAAAAGTGACTCAAGCGCTAAAATGCACGCATTTTCCCTCTAAAGGACACAAAAACGATTTCTCTGTCGCACACTCAGTCACAACACACATGCCTGGCTGCAAAAGTGCATTGTGAGTGACCAGGCGCTCAGTTTGTGCACAGGCAGCAGCAGGCCAGCAAATTGCAAATCGTTGTTGGCTGACTGCAGCAGCAGTAGTACGGCGTCGAAAAGCCAAACCCAATGAATATAGTTGGTCATGAAAGTTTGATCTTGAACAAACTTACAACGTCAATCAACATGTCTCAATCAAAATTGTACAGCCAGAAGAACAGAAAAGAGTGGGAGTCTGTACCTGAACAAATGTCAAGTCATATTTTTTGCCAAGCTGGCCAGTCAATTTGAGTAACGTTACTGTGTATTCAAACGCAGTTTTACGTTATCACGCAATGACATCACAACGTCATTTAGCAACAAATCAACCTGCCTCTAGCAATTTACCTTGAAAATTAGTTGGCAACACTGCTTCTGACACCTAATGTAATGAAACAGCAGGGAGCAGGTCTTGAACCCTCAACCTTCTAACCCGAAGTCCAGCGCGCTATCGACTGTGCCGTGCTTATAAACCCTGGGTTGTTACAATACTATGACCAATAAGCATACTATATACTCAATTCATGTCACAAATAGTATGTTGAGTGCGGTTAGTATGAGTATTCAAACACAGCTAAACACTCGCATCTTTCATAGTGAGCTATTTTTTATATATTTTTTATTTTACCTTTATTTAACTAGGCAAGTCAGTTAAGAACAAATTCTTATTTTCAATGACTGCCTAGGAACAGTGTGTTAACTGCCTGTTCAGGGGCAGAATGACAGATTTGTACCTTGTCAGCTCGGGGGTTTGAACTTGCAACCTTCCTAGTCCAACGCTCTTAACCACTAGGCTACCCTGCCGCCCCGGGGACAGAGAGAGAGGGGCACAGTATAAGCAGGTCGGTAAACCAGGTGAACAGAGTCAGATCCGTGAACTAGGCCCATCTATCGGCAATCAAAAGCAGTATCTCTCAATGGAGTGCTGTATCTTGCAATTTCTTGGCTTGCAATGTCTCGCAACTTCAGTAAAGCAGGGCCTATCGTCAGTGAAAAGGCTAGGATATTCCACACGCAACAGACTGAACAAACACTCGCATCATTAGCAAAGAGAAGGAGCAGGGGTGTAATCATTAGTCCAAACAGTTGCAAAACATTTTGCAACTAAAACTAGTTTCTATTGGACAAATAAAGGTAGGTCCCGCCCCCTTTCGTTTCGCTTGCTTCCATTTAAGAAACGTTTTACAACTGAATCGGCTTAATAAATACGCCCCCTGCATGCGGGTAGCATCATGAGCATACTTCAGCGGCAGAGTTGATATCCAAAGGGTGGCTACTTTGAAGAACTGATACACTATTTTGAACTGATTAACACTTTTTTATGGTTACTCCATGATTCCATATGTGTTATTTCATAGTTTTGATGTCTTCTATTATTCTTCAATGTAGAAAATAATACAAATAAAGAAAAACCCTTGAATGAGAAGGTAAGTCCAAACTTTTGACAGGTACTGCATATATTAGGGTTATATTTTTAATTTGTATTTTGAGTTGATTGTTGACAAAAAAAAGTACAACTAAATACATTTTAATCCCACTTTGTAACAAAATGTCAAGGAGTGTGAGTACTTTCTGCAGACACTGTATGCCATTGTTTGAACTCTTGAAGTGTGTCATGATTCATGATTGTAAATGCCTGTTCTTGTTCTCTCCCCGGTCATCTAAGAAAATGTTCTCTCTACCACTTTCAGAGCCTGACATCCATTGGTTTTGAGAACCTGTAGATGTCTCTCTAATCTCTGTTCATATTTTGTAAAGAATAATAATCATATGCTGGGCCTGTGACCAAACCACCAGAGAGAATATCCTCCACAAAATGTTCAACACCACAATTTGGCCAATAAATGGCTGTTATTTTTGAAAAGAAAGTAAACTATGAATGGTTTTCCAACTCCAATGCTCGGTGGGCTCGTGAGAGACCATTCTCTGGGAGAGGGAGAGAGGGGAAGAAATAAAAATGTTGAGCACACACTGCACAGCATAATGGGCTCCTTGAGTTCCCCCCACTAACACACACCCTCCCTGAGTGCAGAGGCTTTGGCATTTACTGCCATGAGAACTGTCAAAACAATACCTCAGTGGGTGCTGTTCTCTCCGCACAGCATCCCACATCCAACCCAGGCCTCTACAACAACCCCCTGTGTGACTACTGGAAGTGTGTGTGTGTGATGTTGGGTGGAGGGTGAAGTAAGGCTAGGGGGTTGGTGGTAGGTAGGAATTGAGTCCACAGTTGTACTTTTACATGTAATTTTCCCCTTTCTTCTGGTGCCCTGGTGTGAGAGCGGTGTGTACTGAGAAGTAGCTGAGCCGTTAACTCTGGCCGTGAGGGGGTTGGTGGAGGGTGAGTGTGATGCAGAGTGTGAGAATTCCTGGCCAAGTTTTTAATGAAGTCCAAAGGTGAGGATGTGTGAAGTGCTGAACTCTCAGTCTCTCCCTCCTCACAGTGGACGCTTGGCCCTCACCAGGAGAGGGGCACCGGTCCAAGAGCCTAGTTCTCAATCTCCTGTGTGGCCCAGCACTCCGACACCAATTAAGAACCCTGCAAACCACTGCTTAGTCCCATTCAATCTGCTCTCCCTTCCTTTCTCTGTGTGCCTCTCTCCCCCTCCTGCTGCAGTTCTAGCAGTCCATGTTTTTTCTGTTGACGACCTGGCAAAGTAGTTCCTCTCCTTTTTTCCCCTCAGTTCTCTGATATTTGCAGCAGGTGCTCCACTTTTCTGCTGTTGGAGTAATTGAATTGGACAAGCAGGCTTTGGTTAAACCTGACACCACTCTGATTCTTTGAGGGTCTTGGCGTATATGTTGCATAGACCTATAGATGTTTGATGCTCTGAAATGAAAGGTAGGATAATACAAAGAAATGAGCCTGCATTCTACCTTTGATGACATCACAACAAGGAGTTGTTTTGGACTGAGAAAACCGCTATCTACAATATACAAGCAACACCAACTGTAGTAGGGACTTATTTCTTAGTTTCGATGTGGTGTCATCATCAGCGGTCAGTAATTCTGACTAGGCCCTGTACTATATGGGCAATTCCAGACAAAGTGAAGCGTCCAGGAATTGTGTACAGATCCTTGCGACATGGGGCCGTGCATTATCATGCTGAAACATGAGGTGATGGATGAATGGCACAAGAAGGGGCCTCAAAATCTGTGCATTCAAATGGCCATCGATAAAATACAGTTGTTTGTCTGTAGCTTATGCCTGCCCATACCATAACCCCACCGCCACCATATACGCTATCGGCCCAGTACAGTTGAAACCTGGACTCATCTGTGAAGAGCACACGTCTCCAGCATGCCAGTGGCCATTGAAGGTGAGTATTTGCCCACTGAAGTCAGTTACAATGCCGAACTGCAGCTAGCTCAAGACTCTTGAGTATGATGAGCACACAAATGAGCTTCCCTGAGATGGTATTTGACAGTTTGTGCAGAAATTCTTTGTTTGTTCGAACTCAGTTTCATCAGCTGTCCGGTTGGCTGGTGTCAGACGATCCTGCAGGTGAAGAAGCCGGATGTGGAGGTCCTGTGCTGGCGTGGTTACACACGGTCTGCGGTTGTGAGGCCGGTTGGACGAACTGCCAAATTCTCTAAAACAACATTTGAGGCGGCTTATGGTAGATAAATTAAAATGTAATTCTCTGGCAACATCTCTGGTTGACATTCCTGCAGTCAGCATGCCAATTGCACGCTCCCTCAAAACTAGAGGCATTGTGTTGTGTGACAGAACTTCACATTTTAGAGTGGCTTTTTATTGTCCCCAGCACAAGGTGCACCTGTGTAATGATCATGCTGTTTAATCATCTTCTTGATATGCCACACCTGTCAGGTATATGGATTATCTTGGCAAAGGATAAATGCTCACTAACAGGGATGTAAACACATTTGTTTGCAAAACTTGAGAAAAATATGTTTTTTGTCCGTGTGGAATATTTCTGGGATCTTTTATTTCAGCTCCTGAAACATGGGACCAACACTTTACGTGGGGCATTTATATTTTTGTTCAGCATAGTTTCACTTTGCAATCATTGGTTTTTGTTTGACGTACATTTTACAGTGAAAACCTGAGTCTTAGCATCACTCTTTTACTGTGTAATTGCCAATATGTTTTTCTGAAACTAAATAGTCTTGGACTGAAGCTCTAGGTTGAACCACTGTGTCTCTCACTCCGGGTCTGAAATGACATGACTGGCCACAGTTGGTCAAGCCCTGCCTCCCTCTGCTCTCAGGTCACTGCCTAGGCATGCGTCACAGAGGCCTGCTGAATGTATCCCTACCCTGCTGTTGCTGCCCTGGCGGTTGGAGGGGGTTTGTTGGGGAGTCAGTCAGTGTGTTCGTGTGGAACAGAACAGGCAGGCAGCAGGACAGGAGAGGGTCAGGACCCGGGAGTGGAGGCTGCAGGGGTTGGCCTTCCCCAAACTGATCCTGAGTGACGTTAATGAGGAGCACGCCAGAAGAGAGAGAACCATGCCGGGTCAAACAAAAGTCGCTGGTTCTCAACAGTCAACATGGCTGCTTCCATAGCCCTGCAGTCTACCTCTACTAGACATTCTCTAGTCTCTGGATGAAGGAGGCAGGAAGGACTCCTTCCCTTTCACTCTACCCCTGTCCTTCCTCCTTCACCTCTTCATCTTCAAACAGAGCAATGTAAACATGTATCTCATGACAAGCCTTTCTCTGATTGTCCTCTTGTTGAGCTGCACATGAGGCTGTAAAAGCATGGAGTTGATTGAAAAGGACAGAAGACATTGTTTTGACAGGTATTTTTTTCCCTCTGTCTATTTAGTATGCACTGATAGTATTGTACCAGTCACCATTGATTTGCTTCCTTTAATCCTTTGTTCTAACTGCACTCCTCCCACCCCTCCTTTTACACACTCCTCCCACCCAGGCACAACCCCATCTGTATAGCATCACTTTCTGTGTTTCCGCACAATACACTATATATACAAAAGTAGGTGGACACCCCTTCAAATGAGTGGATTTGGCTATTTCATCCACACCTGTTGCTGACAGGTGTATAAAAGTTACAAACTGCCCCTGGAAGCAACGTCAGCACAATAGCTGTTTGTCGGGAGCTTCACGAGATGGGTTTCCATGGCAGAGCAGCTGCACACTAGCCTATGATCACCATCCTCAATGGCAATCATTGTCTGGAGCTGTGTAAAACTCAACGCCATTTGACTCTGGAGCAGTGGAAACGTGTTCTCTGGAGTGATGAATCTCGCTTCACCTTCTGGCAGTCTGACAGAGCAATCTGAGATTGGCGGATGCCAGGAGAAAGCTACCTGCCCAAATGCATAGTGCCAAACCTTTAAAGTTTGATGGAGGAGAAATAATGATCTGGGGCTGTTTTTCATGGTTCGGCCCCTTAGTTCCAGTTAAGGGACATCTTTGTTACAGCATACAATGACATTTTAGACAATTCTGTGGTTCCAACTTTGTGGCAACAGTTTAGGGAAGGCCCTTTCTTGTTTCAGCATGGCAATGCCCCTGTGCACAAAGTGAGGTCCATGCAGAAATGGTTTGTCAAGATTTGAATGGAAGATCTTGACTGGCCTGCACAGAGCCCTGACCTCAACCCCATGGAACACCTTTGTGATGAATTGGAACGCCGACTGCGAGCCAGGCCTAATCGCCCAACATCAGTGCCTGACCTCACTAATGCTCTTGTGGCTAAATGGAAGTAAGTCCCTGCAGAAATGTTCCAACATCTAGTGGAAAGCCTTCCCAGAAGAGTGGAGTATGTTATAGCAGTAATGATGGGACCAACTCCATATTACGATTTTTGAGTGAGATGTTTGACGAGCAGGTGTCCACATACTTTTGGTCAAATAGTGTATATGGATGGAAAATTGGTGCAATTCTTTACTCTGAACCTGACTTCTCACGGTGCAGTGCTGTCAGACATATTTCAAACCCCCTGTGGACTGAGACAGGTTATTAAACAGTGACAAACTGGGTTTGGAGCAACCTCTCCTTTACCACGGTGATGTCTGCCAGAGAGAGAAAGAGAGCGATGCTGTTGTCGGAGCGGGGAGAGAATGATACCGTGTAGGAGCTAGGAGACGGCATGCCAGTCCACTCCCTTCTCTTTGATACTGGTGCTATTTCGTCATAAGGCTATGCATATAGCGCTGTGTGTGTGTGTGTGTGTGTGTGTGTAAGACAGGTGAGCGGACTAGACTTTTAGTGGCATCTTCTACTAGGAATTTTTAAGAGTCAATGAACAGCGATCCACTTTTTAAAGGGGATTTGGGAATTAGAATGTGTACACATTTATTTATAAAAGCTTATAAAAAATTGTGTTGCCATTCAATTTTTGTATGACACTGGACCAAGGCAACCTTGAACTGCTTCTGAATTTTAAATATCCATTGTAAATTGGGACATGGAATTAAAGTCTGCCTGTAGCCAGCTATTATGACTGTGAGCTTAGACATTGCTTATGGCGGTTCATGCTAGCAATCGGACACTAGCCAGTCAGTTGTCAGTAACTAGGGAGTCAGACTCCTTTAACGCCACTGCGCCCGGTTCCTGTCCGTCTGTCACTGTCTGAGGCACTGGATATTTTGCAGAAGGCATGACTAATCAATCCTGTTTGTGTATGCCACAGAGAGTGAGAGGGAGAGCAGCCCAAATAACAAGGGCTGGCTGACCTGCCGCGCCGGCGTCCTTGCCTGCCGATTGTCCTTCAGCCGGCTGCTGAGCTGTGCTGTGTTGGAGCCTCACCAACACCACAACACTTATCTGACTGGGTGACTGTGGAGGCTGCTCTGCTCTGCTCCTCTTTTCTCTGCTGCTCATTCACTGCAGCACAGAATATACCCTTTTTGTCTGGCAACCTAATCTCTCTGTCTCTCTCTGTCTCTCGGTCTCTCGGTCTCACTGTCTCTCTCTGTGTCTTTCTCTCTCTCCCTGCCTCTCGTTTGCTCCAGCTTTTCCTACAGCATGATAAATCTGATGCTAAATTTAGAGGCCATTTTTATTGAGCAGTGAGGGATTACTGGCACAGAGAGAGCGGGAGAGAGAGAGAGCGTGTGTGAGAGATGGGGAGAGAGGGAGGAGAAGGGAGAGGGGGAGAGAGAGCGAGGGAAAGAGTGGCAGGCTTTCTATCTCCAATAGGCCTAACAGGAGGAGCTTACGTTCTGTTTTAAAGCATCCTCTGTGTTTATATGTTGTACTGTCACATCAGTACACCTGTCTAATAGCTACATACATATGGTATGGTCTCCCATTATCAATCATTCCTGTTACAAAGAATGGGTTTGGTTAAAGAAGACACATTTCTGTTGGACATTCATGTATACATTACACAATATCGTAATCTTCTAAGGCCTGTTTTCTGATATCTATCTTATTTTCTGATGTGTAGGCTGTAGTTTCTCAGAAGATGATGGTAGCCCTTCCATGGTGCTGACTCAGCACCCCCTGTGTTAACGTGTTCCTGGTGCTCTGACACAGAGTGAGGGTGTTATAGATGCTGCTGGTCTTTAGGTCCTAGACATAATGCTTTGCTTCAGGAGGAAGGCAGAGCAGCAAAGCACTGCTCTATAATCTCACCACACATAGAACAGGGTCCTGGCCTCTCCCAGATGTTGATGCGTAAGAATTTATAGCCCTCTTCCCAGTCTCTCCCCTCCACCCATCCTATACACGTCTTCACATTGTTACCCACTCATTCACCTTGGCTTTCCTCTGGAAAATACACTGTTACCCACTCATTCACCTTGGCTTTCCTCTAGAAAATACACTGTTACCCACTCATTCACCTTGGCTTTCCTCTGGAAAATACACTGTTACCCACTCATTCACCTTGGCTTTCCTCTGGAAAATACACTGTTACCCACTCATTCACCTTGGCTTTCCTCTGGAAAATACACTGTTACCCACTCATTCACCTTGGCTTTCCTCTGGACAACACATACTGTTCAGTATAATTAGTTACCTGCTAAGAGGAATAGAGTAATAACTACCTACAAGATGCAACAGCGGTTAAGGTGCATTTTAAGACAGGCCTTAAGAAGGCAAAAAGCCATCGTCGGTCAAAGGACCTGATTGGCCTATTTTTGTTGATTGACAGCCTGAGATGGTGTTTTCTTCATCCTTGTCAACAGCAGACAGGCCCACCCTCTTCACGGAGGTGGCATTCTCACAGCTTGTTGATACCATCCCGCTCCACTTATAATCACCATTGTTTTAGTCAAATAGCTTTATTTGACTGTTGTGTGTTTCTTAGGCCTGTCACTGTTTTTTCCCTTCTTCCTTTAAAAGCTTGTGAGGCCTTGAGAGCCTGTTTGAGTTGATCCGACTAAACCACTATAATCAGCCTCACTGAGAGCAGGCAGAGAGTGGGAGGGAGGGACGGAGAGGGAGAAACAGAGAGGGGAAAAAAGAGAGCACTTACACTGCAAACCACTCCTCTCCCCAATGCTTCTCTCCATCAAAGACAAAAAAAAAGCTATTAAAGTCATAAGCCACACGAGGGGAAAATGACGGCAGGCACAATAGGCTTTACCTAGAGAGAAGAGCGCCCGTAGGAGTAAATGTCAACTCCCGCGGTGAGCCCAGGTTATGTTCTGGGTTGCTATGGCACTGTCTCTCTGGAGCCAGGCTACAGCCAGTTGTCCTCTAGTCTCCTCTTCTCTGTTCGGGGTGAAAAGTCTGTTTGCATTGGCTTTGCAGTTGTGTACCACACGTATATCGTCTATTGACTGTGTGGTCATGTAGGGCACTGTAACACTACTGTACAGTGTAGTGGCTGCAGTGTCTGTTATTGATTTGGACTTCAATATTGCACCATGGATCCCCTCTATACTCCATCAGTGACCTGACTACCTCCAGGCAGTCCCCACAGCTGTGACCTTTCTCGCCCTCTCACCCCCCCCACTTCTCCCCCTTCTCTGTCCTAGGGCATTGGTACCCCAGCCTGTCTCAACATGGTATTGTGAGGCGGTGGACTCTGGGAGAGAGATGTGCACTCTCTGGAGTGTATTGTTTCCACAGCTGCCACATCACGGGTCAGTCCCGTCATGTGCCTCACCACACTGACCTTGGGGACCAGTGGCAATTGATGTCCCCTTAAACAGGGACACGGCCAGCATGGACACTCTCACTGCTCTGGACAAAAGTCCATTAACAACATTTACCATCACTGCAATGCTGTCAGATACTGTTCAACAAGCCAAGGCAAAGAGCTGTTGTTTGCTGTATGTGTAACTAAGCTACAGGGAATCACTGGTTGTATGATTTGAGTTATTTTGAAATACTTTAGCAGGAATTAAATTTGGAACACTTCTTTTGCAATAAGGAAAACAAGCAAACACAAGTATTACAGTTGCATAACATGATGAAGTAACAAGTGTAAATGGCTGGACAAAAGCTGAGTATAAACCTAGACTAGAGAACGTTTTCTGCCAGTCAGAGATTACAGTCAACCGTCTTTCCTGTTCTTTGTTTTGGATTCCGTTGTCCTCACACCTACTACGTCCCCTCAATACCACACTTCCACAAATCCTTGTGCTCCTCTGTCTGGTGTGACTGCAGCACTCAATCTCACAGCTATGCTTTCTTCAGACATGCTTTACCTTTATACATGCATAGGGGAGTAGGTGGAGAATACCGCGCTATGCTCAGAGGACAAGGGAAGGGCGTAGGTGGAGGGAAGGGCGTAGGTGGAGGGAAGGGCGTAGGTGGAGGGAAGGGCGTAGGTGCAGGGAGGGAAGGGCGTAGGTGCAGGGAGGGAAGGGCGTAGGTGCAGGGAGGGAAGGGGGAAGGGCGTGCAGGTGCAGGGAGGGAAGGGCGTAGGTGCAGGGAGGGAAGGGCGTAGGTGCAGGGGGAAAGGGCGTAGGTGCAGGGAGGGAAGGGCGTAGGTGCAGGGAAGGAAGGGCGTAGGTGCAGGGAGGGAAGGGCGTAGGTGCAGGGGGAGAAGGGCGTAGGTGCAGGGGGGGCGAAGGGGGAGAAGGGCGTAGGTGCAGGGGGAGAAGGGCGTAGGTGCAGGGGGAGAAGACAATTCAGTTATTTATTTGATCAGAGTACAGGCTAGGCAGCCATTGGTGACTGAATGGGGTTTTATTGTGATTCGATCTTCCAAACATACTGCTCATCATATATCTGCTGCAGAGGGACAAGCGAGAGCCATGAGAAAGCGAGTTTTGATCAGTCATGGAAATAAAAGTGCTGAAAACCAATGGGCTCCCTATTTCTAAAGAAGATGGAGAACAAGCTATGAAGGAAAAATACTGGAGTTTTGGTGCAGGTACAACAACCTAGTGCAAAAATAATATTGTGATATTGTCAAAATGATACGATATATCAACAATAATATCCCGATATGTAATTATCAATTTCTCATCACTAGTAAAAATCCACCACAGATAAAAATGTTGCCACTTTACAGGTGGTTTGGCAACAGAGTGTGCAGCACTTTATTCTTCTTCACAGATAATAAATTCCCAACTATTTAATGCATGATTGTGTTTATCCACAGCCTTAAGAGGCATCTGTCCTTACGCCTGTTCTCTCACTAACATGGCAGAGAGGAATAGCTCAGAGAGCGGAGACCGTCAATGAGAGGTGATTTATAGATGTCTATAGTACAACACACTGGCTCTGCCTGCCGCTCACACAATTACACACTGGTTTAATATGGCCACGTCTATCAAAGCAGCCAGCTAATGGAATAGAAATGATACAAAGTCATTAACATTGAAAGAGCACAGCTTTTATAAATGATCTGTCTGTTCGCTCAGTCTGGACTGCAGTTCTGTATGGCTTGCGAAGTGTGAGGGAAGGGGAAATGAGAGTGGGTGAGGAGAAAGGCTAGTGCAGAGTGATAAACTGTGTAAAGATTGTGCTTGAAATTTCCATTCTCTCCATGCAGTTATTTAAGTGTGTTAGAAATGCCAGGTTGAATGGTTGTGTGTTAAAGGATTGTGATTGATGACACAGGGTCCTCTACAGTGATTAGCCTATTTGATTTATTTTTGAAATTCATCGTAGGTTGTACTAAGGTATTCATTCAGTGCATAACTTACAATGCGATTCAAGAATGATTTTACTTTCCTTACTGAGTAAAAGGGATTCATGATAGGTTGATGTAGGGAAGTTTTCAAGACATGCGTGTTTCTGTGTGTGTTGGTGGAGCTGATGTCTTTAAGGAGCAGTCCTGGTGGTGAGGAGGCAGATGAGACGGTGAAGAGTTCTTGGTGGCTCTGTGAACGGGGACTACAACAGTGGTCTGAGGGCTCCCTCTTGTTCTCTAGTGGCTCTGTAATTGGGACTACATCAGTGGTCTGAGGGCTCTCTCTTGTTCTCTAGTGGCTCTGTAATGGGGACAACATCAGTGGTCTGAGGGCTCTCTCTTGTTCTCTAGTGACTCTGTAATGGGGACAACATCAGTGGTCTGAGGGCTCTCTCTTGTTCTCTAGTGACTCTGTAATAGGGTCAACATCAGTGGTCTGAGGGCTCCTTCTTGTTCTCTAGTGGCTCTGTAATAGGGACAACATCAGTGGTCTGAGGGCTCCTTCTTGTTCTCTAGTGGCTCTGTAATAGGGACAACATCAGTGGTCTGAGGGCTCCTTCTTGTTCTCTAGTGGCTCTGTAATAGGGACAACATCAGTGGTCTGAGGGCTCCTTCTTGTTCTCTAGTGGCTCTGTAATAGGGACAACATCAGTGGTCTGAGGGCTCTCTTGTTCTCTAGTGACTTTGTAATGGGGACAACATTAGTGGTCTGAGGGCTCTCTCTTGTTCTCTAGTGGCTATGTAATGGGGACAACATCAGTGGTCTGAGGGCTCCTTCTTGTTCTCTAGTGGCTCTGTAATAGGGACAACATCAGTGGTCTGAGGGCTCCTTCTTGTTCTCTAGTGGCTCTGTAATAGGGACAACATCAGTGGTCTGAGGTCTCCTTCTTGTTCTCTAGTGGCTCTGTAATAGGCACAACATCAGTGGTCTGAGGGCTCTCTCTAACTTTCTCTCTGATCAGAGCTGGGCTTTATCTTTATCTCCCACATCTGTAGCTTAAACATACATTGTCACTCTTACAGAGCTTTTAAACAAACATTGACTGGATCCTGGCAGGAGTGGGGAAGGAAACCCATCTCCGATACTAACAGGGTAAGAAATAGAGGTCGACCGATTATGATTTTTCAATACCGATATCGATTATTGGAGGACCAAAAAAAGCCGATACTGATTAATCGGACAATTTATTATTATTATTTTTTGTAATAATGACAATTACAACAATACTGAATGAACACTTATTTAAACTAGTAATGTCATCAACCATGTGTAGTTAACTAGTGATTATGATTGATTGATTTGTTTTTTATAAGATAAGTTTAATGCTAGCTAGCAACTTACCTTGGCTTCTTACTGCATTCGCGTAACAGGCAGGCTCCTCTTGGAGTGCAATGTAAGGCAGGTAGTTAGAGCGCTTGACTAGTTAACCGTAAGGTTGCAAGATTGAATCCCCGAGCTGACAAGGTAAAAATCTGTCGTTCTACCCCTGAACAATGCAGTTAACCCACCGTTCCTAGGCCGTCATTGAAAATAAGAACGCTAGCGTCCCACTTCGACAACAGCCAGTGAAATTGCAGGGCGCCAAATTCAAAACACCAGAAATTTAAATTTAAATTCCTCAAACATACAACAAGTATTATCCACCATTTTAAAGATAAACTTCTTGTAAATCCAACCAGTGTCCAATTTTTCTGTACCTAGTCACAACCACAGTGTCCAATTTTTCTGTACCTAGTCACAGAAAAACACAGCCATTTTTCCAGGCAAAGAGAGGAGTCACAAAAAGCAGAAATGGAGATAAAATTAATCACTAACCTTTGATGATCTTCATCAGATGGCACTCATAGGACTTCATGTAACACAATACATGTATGTTTTGTTCGATAAAGTTCATATTTATATCCAGTTTACATTGGTGTGTTATGGTCAGAAATGCATTGTCTCAAACAAACATCCGGTGAAAGTGCAGAGCATCATCAAATAACAGAAATACTCATCATAAACATTGATAAACGATACAAGTGTTAAGCATGGAATTATAGATAAACTTCTCCTTAATGCAAGATTTAAAAAAATCTTCTCCGTAATGTCAGATTTTTAAAAATGCTCTACGGCGAAAGCACACTTTGCGATTATGTTGGTTCAGCTCCTAGCCACAGAAACCCATACAGCCATTTTCCAAACAAGGAGAGGTGTCACAAAAGTCAGAAATAGCATTAAAATGAATCACTTACCTTTGATCTTCATCTGGTGGCACTCCCAGGTCTCCATGTCAGACAGTAAATGTTTGTTTTGTTCAATAATGTCCCTCTTTATGACCAAAAACCTGCTTTTTGTTTGCACGTTTTGTCCAGTAATCCGAATGCAGAAGGCTAATTCCAGACGAAAAGTTTTTTTGAAAGTACAATAAAAGTTAGTCCTCCGGTTGTTTTTGTCATAAATAATCAATAATATTTCAACCGGACAAAAGCTTTGTCAATAGGAAAGGAGAAACAAGAAAGGCGTGTTCACGATCAGGCACATGACTGATGAATGGAAATGTCCACTGGCCACTGATTGAAAGTGCTATGTCTCCCTCATTTTTCAGAGTAAAAGCCTGAAACAATGCCTAAAGACTGGTCACATGTTGAGGAAGCCATAGAGCTTGTGAACTGGGTCCTAAATCTTTGTATGGTGGATAGGCTTTCAATGGAAAAACAGCCTTTCAAAATAATAGCACTTTCTGGTTGGATTTTCCTCTGGTTGTTGCCTGCCATATCAGTTCTGTTATACTCAGACATTATTTTAATGGATCTGGAAACTTTAGAGTGTTGTCTATCCAAATATACCAATTATATGCATATCCTATCTTCTGGGCCTGAGTAGCAGGCAGTTTAATTTGGGCACGCTTTTCATCCAAAATTCCGAATGCTGCCCCCCTAGTGAAGTTAACTGACTTGCCTAGTTATATACAGTGGGGAGAACAAGTATTTGATACACTGCCGATTTTTGCAGGTTTTCCTACTTAACAAGCATGTAGAGGAGTGTAATTTTTATCATAGGTACACTTCAACTGTGAGGGACGGAATCTAAAACAAAAATCCAGAAATTCACATTGTATGATAAAGTTAATTTGCATTTTATTGCATACATCAGAAAGGCAGAACTTAATATTTGGTACAGAAACCTTTGTTTGCAATTACAGAGATCATACGTTTCCTGTATTTCTTGACCAGGTTTGCACACACTGCAGCAGGGATTTTGGCCCACTCCTCCCATACAAACCTTCTCCAGATCCTTCAGGTTTCGGGGCTGTCGCTGGGCAATACGGACTTTCAGCTCCCTCCAAAGATTTTCTATTGGGTTCAGGTCTGGAGACTGGCTAGGCCACTCCAGGACCTTGAGATGCTTCTTACGGAGCCACTCCTTAGTTGCCCTGGCTGTGTGTTTCGGGTCGTTGTCATGCTGGAAGACCCAGCCACGACACATCTTCAATGCTCTTACTGAGGGAAGGATGTTGTTGGCCAAGATCTCGCGATACATGGCCCCATCCATCCTCCCCTCAATACGGTGCAGTCGTCCTGTCCTCTTGGCAGAAAAGCATCCCCAAAGAATGATGTTTCCACCTCCATGCTTCACGGTTGGGATGGTGTGTTTGGGGTTGTACTCATCCTTCTTCTTCCTCCAAACACGGCGAGTGGAGTTTAGACCAAAAAGCTCTATTTTTGTCTCATCAGACCACATGACCTTCTCCCATTCCTCCTCTGGATCATCCAGATGGTCATTGGCAAACTTCCCACGGGCCTGGACATGCGCGAGGTGAGATCTTGCATGGAGCCCCAGACCGAGGGTGATTGACCGTCATCTTGAACTTCTTTCATTTTCTAATAATTGCTCCAACAGTTGTTGCCTTCTCACCAAGCTGCTTGCCTATTGCCCTGTAGCCTTATGCAGCTCTACAATTTTTCCCTGATATCCTTACACAGCTCTCTGGTCTTGGCCATTGTGGAGAGGTTGGAGTCTTTTTGATTGAGTGTGTGGACAGGTGTCTTTTATACAGGTAATGAGTTCAAACAGGTGCAATTAATACAGGTAATGAGTGGAGAACAGGAAGGCATCTTAAAGAAAAACTAACAGGTCTGTGAGAGCCGGAATTCTTACTGGTTGGTAGGTGATCAAATACTTATGTCATGCAATAAAATGCTAATTAATTACTTTAAAATCATACAATGTGATTTTCTGGATTTTTGTTTTAGATTCCGTCTCTCACAGTTGAAGTGTACCTATGATACAAATTACAGACCTCTACATGCTTTGTAAGTAGTAAAACCTGCAAAATCAGCAGTGTATCAAATACTTGTTCTCCCCACTGTATATGTGTGTCTGTCTGTGTCCAGTTGAAGTCTGAAGTTTACATACACATTAGCCAAGTACATATAAACTCAGTTTTTCACAATTCCGGACATTTAATCCTCGTTAAAATTCCCTGTCTTAGGTCAGTTTGGTTCACCAATTTATTTTAAGAATGTGAAATGTCAGAATAATAGTAGAGAGAATGATTTATTTCAGCTTTTATTTCTTTCATCACATTCCCAGTGGGTCAGAAGTTTACATACACTCAATTAGTATTTTAATTTGGGTCAAACATTTTGGGTAGCCTTCCACAAGCTTCCCACAATAAGTTGGGTGAATTTTGACCCCTTCCTCCTGACAGAGTTGGTGTAACTGAGTCAGGTTTGTAGGCCTCCTTGCTCGCACCCACTCTTTCAATTCTGCCCACACATTCTCTATAGGATTGAAGTCAGGGCTTTGTGATGGCCACTCCAATACATTGACTTTGTTGCCCTTAAGCCATTTTGCCACAACGGTCATTATGGCCAACAGTCATATTTTTGATTCATCAGACCAGAGGACATTTCTCCAAAAAGTACGATCTTTGTCCCCATGTGCAGTTGCATACCATAGTCTGTCTTTTTTATGGCGGTTTTGGAGCAGTGGCTTCTTCCTTGCTGAGCGGCCTTTCAGGTTATGTCGATATAGGACTCGTTTTTACTGTGGACATAGATACTTTTGTACCTGTTTCCTCCAACAACTTCACAAGGTCCTTTGCTGTTGTTCTGGGAATGATTTGCGTTTTTCGCACCAAAGTACGTTCATCTCTAGGAGACAGAATGCGTCTCCTTCCTGAGCGGTATGACGGCTGCATGGTTCCATGGTGTTTATACTTGCATACTATTGTACAGATGAACGTGGTACCTTCAGGTGTTTGTAAATTGCTCCCAAGGATGAACCAGACTTGTGGAGGTCTACAATTTCTTTTCTGAGGTCTTGGCTGATTTCTTTTGATTTTCCCATGATGTCAAGCAATGAGGCACTGAGTTCGAAGGTAGGCCTTGAAATACATCCACAGGTACACCTCCAATTGACTCAAATGATGTCAATTAGCCTATCAGAAGCTTCTAAAGCCATGACATCAATTTTCTGGAATTTTCCAAGCTGTTTAAAGGCACAGTCAACTTAGTGTATGTAAACTTCTGACCCACTTGAATTGGGATACAGTGAAATAATCTGTCTGTTAACAATTGATGGAAACAAAGTAGATGTCCTAACCGACTTGCCGAAACTATTATTTGTTACCAAGAAATTTGTGGAGTGGCTGAAAAACGAGTTTTAATGACTCCAACCTAACTGTATGTATACTTCTGACTTCAACTGTATATATGTGTGTATATGTACAGTGGGGCAAAAAAGTATTTAGTCAGCCACCAATTGTGCAAGTTCTGCCACTTAAAAAGATGAGAGGCCTGTAATTTTCACCAAAGGTACACTTCAACTATGACAGACAAAATGAGGAAAAAATATCCAGAAAATCACATTGTTGGATTTTTTATGAATTTATTTGCAAATTATGGTGGAAAATAAGTATTTGGTCACCAACAAACAAGCAAGATTTCTGGCTCTCACAGACCTGTAACTTCTTCTTTAAGAGGCTGCTCTGTCCTCCACTCGTTACCTGTATTAATGGCACCTGTTTGAACTTTTTATCAGTATAAAAGACACCTGTCCACAACCTCAAACAGTCACAAAAATGACTTGTGTCATGCACAAAGTAGATGTCCTAACCGACTTGCCAAAAAATATAGTTTGTTAACAAGAAATTTGTGGAGTGGTTGAAAAACGAGTTTCTCACGCATGCACGCATGTACGTACGTGTGTATATGGGGGATTAG
Source organism: Oncorhynchus tshawytscha (assembly GCF_018296145.1). Lineage (NCBI taxonomy): Eukaryota > Metazoa > Chordata > Actinopteri > Salmoniformes > Salmonidae > Oncorhynchus > Oncorhynchus tshawytscha. The sequence continues at coordinate 41,410,654 of NC_056442.1, forward strand.
AAATGATGCAGACAATTATATTAATGGAAGCTACAATCTATTTGTATTTTTAAAGCTGATCAGCCCCCCCCCCCCATTTTCTTTTTTGCCTGTCTGCTGATAACATTGTGCTCCTAATCAAGGAGAAGCTCCTAATGCTCATTTAGCTTTCCAGGGGTTTCGATGGTGCCTGACCACTGACTTTAGACAGGTGTGTGTCTTGTGTCTACTGTGGTCTGTCTCCAGCAGTATGTGTGTTGTATTTGGCCCTCACCTGGCTGGAGGGTGGGTGTGTTTGTGATGGAGGCATCTCATCATCCATTGACCATTTCTGCGAAAACAGTAACCAAAATGAATGCTTAAGTGCTTGCTCACACTTTTCTAACTCTCACTCAGTCAATGACCTTCCCATCTCTCTTCTGATCATTTCACATTTTGCTCCCTAGCACTCTCCTGAGCAGCCTCTATAAGGGAGAGCAGCCTCTTCTCACTTCCAGACCCATTATTCCCCTTCACCTAATAGAGGATACTTAAACCTCTCTGTTGTGTGTGTGTGTGTTTGCCCTCCTTCTCCATACATTTGTCAGGAGTACCTCCTTTTTCTCAGGATGGGCAACAGCTGTGTTTAACCTTTGCACCTAACCTGTTGTGCAGTCAGCATGTTGTGTCTCAGTTCAGGGAATGCCATCTTAGCGAGATGCTTACTGCGCAGAAAGATAAACTAGTGTTTGCTGGAGACTGAGGTTGTCTAAATCAAATCAAATTGTATTTGGCACATGCGCCGAATACAACCCGTGTAGACCTTACAGTGAAATGTTTACATACAAATGAAATGCTTACTTGGTCAGCCCATGCTCAGAGTACACGTCCTGATAATCCGTCTGGCCCTGCTGCCTTGTGAATGTTGACCTGTTTAAAGGTCTTACTCACATCGGCTGCGGAGAGTGTGATCACACAATTGTCCTGAACAGCTGATGTGCTCATGCATGTTTCAGTGTTACCTGCCGTGAAACGAGCATAGAAGTTATTTAGCTCGTCTGGTAGGCCCGCGTCACTGGGCAGCTCTCGGCTGGGCTTCCCTTTGTAGTCTGTAGTAGTTTGCAAGCCCTGCCACATCCGACGAGCATCGGAGCCGGTGTATTACCATTCGATCTTAGTCCTGTATTGATGCTTTGCCTGTTTGATGGTTCGTCGTAGGGCATAGCGGGATTTCTTATAAGCTTCCGGTTTAGAGTCCTGCTCCTTGAAAGCGGCAGCTCCACCCTTTAGCTCAGTGTGGATGTCGCCTGTGATCCATGGCTTCTGGTTGGGGTGTGTACGTACAGTCACTGTGGGGACGACATCCTCGATGCACTTATTGATAAAGCTAGTGACTGATGTTGTGTAGTACTCAATGCCATCAAAAGAATCCCAGAACATATTCCAGTCTGTGCTAGCAAAACAGTCCTGTAGTTTAGCATCTGCTTCATCTGACCACTTTTCAACAGTGCTGTAATATAATTGAATTAGTTTAGTATTAGTTGAGCATTGTTCTCAATTTTCCTCGCTCAGGATCTGCAGCATAATGTTCTCTGTCTTAGCTGGGAAGCAAATAGTGTTCGAAAAATGAGAAATTGTGTGCTGTCATTGGTTGCTAGTCTATTAGCATTAAACACCAGTGCAATTCCATTGGTTCTGTCAGCTCCTATTGCTCTGGCTCTTAACAAATAGATGGGCTTCTCCTTTTTTCTCCTTTGTCATGATATGTTAAACACAGATCTATATTTAGATTTACCGATTATGTTTCTCTGGGATTTTCTGCTTCTCCACTTGCCTGTTACTCTGTCAGGTTTTTATTGAAAAACAAGCCGCACATTTAACATACTGCAGGAGCCATTCGACAGCTGGAACAGTGTAGGTGACAGCTCATGATTTATTCAATAATAGTCTGCTTTTATTTATTTATTATTTTGTCAGAGAATTATACTTTTGAGTTAGAGGATTTACTGATTTGAGTGTACTTCTCTTGGTGGAGTTAGACTGTCATCTGTCTGCAGCTGAGGCCATGTTTAACACCCACCAATCAATATTTTTTTTTCTGTTTTTCTCAGTCAAATTGCAGCAGAGATGACTTTGTTCCCATTTTTTCTCTTGTCCGTCTCACACTAATGCCTTTCCATGTTAGATTGACGTTCCTCATCAATGGTTTCTCTCCCAACATGGCTCCCATCAGGCTGTACTGTATTGTGAGTGATGGAGATAGTAACACGCCTGCCATTATTCAGTAAAATAACTGACGTTGAGCCATTTGTATTGGCACATTTGCTCAGCCTATTTGAAAATAAATAAATGTTTCTGTTTGCCAAACATGACGTTAAATGTGCAAGCAGCAGAGTGTTATAACCAGTCCTTCTGTCTGTCTGTGTTTGTTTAAAGGGTTGAGCCACCACTGCTGTCATTGTTAAAGCTGCAATATGTAACTTTTTGGAAGACCTGACCAAATTCAACATAGAAATGTTTGTTTATAGATCTGTCATTCTCATTGAAAGCAAGTCTAATATGCAGTAGATATGTTCAATGTGAGCTATTTCTATGCTTCCCATTCTTAAGTTTAGTTTTTGCGTCTTTTACTGACGGTTTTGTCAACCAGCTTCAAACGGTAGAAAATACAATATTTTTGGTTATTGAAAACATATTTCACAGGGATTTAGATGGTACAATGATACTCTACACTATACTTGCTTGTTTTGTCACATAAACAATTAGGAAAACTATGAGAATTCTTTGCCCTCGGAAATGGCGGAGCCATTTCTGCATATTCCACCTTTAAGTTAAAATCCATCTCAGGCAATTTCATCCTGTGTATTCACTCAGGCTCATGTTTTATTCCACTGGCATTTTATCAAAATTGTGCAGTAATGTTTGTCATGCATTTAAAAATAAAGTGGTATTAGGAAGTTGAGGGAAGCTGGTATGTGAAGTGTGTTTGAGTGGCATGTTGGTGTTTGTTATCCTTGTGGATGGGTACTGAACCTTTCCAGACCTGTTGTTTCTAATCAGCTATACCTATGCCGTCTCCACTTCTCTGCCCACAGTGTGTGCTATCCTCTACTGCTTTCCTCCCTGGGCAGTCTTTATAAACACCAACCCAGGGATGTTTGAGGTAATTGGTGTGCACCACAGTCATGCGTGTGTACAAGGATCCCTGAGCTGACACTTGACATTCTAATCCTGCTGTGTTTCGCTTGGCTCAGTGTCTCAGCACTGATATGAAAGTAAAGATGGCGTCTCGGGGTATGCATCTGTCTCTACAGGGTGCAAACATTGGACAACTCCGGCTGTTTGCTTTTCTTCAGGTGGCCATTTACATCCTGATTTACATGTTTTCCCAGCATGCTCTCTGTGTTGCGATAGGGGGGGGGACAGAGTGTTTTCTGAACAGGCAAATTTCAAAGTGAAGTGGTCTGACAAATACCCAGTTAGTATGCAGTGTTACACTTTTGCAGAGCAGTGTTTGGATTTGAACCTATGCTTGCAGCACACAGTACAAGTGATCCAGACACTCAGCAACCCAGCTGTTGCAGGAGACCAGGGGGAGTGTGACACTTTCCATCCACAGGTGCAGGCAGCCAGGCCTGTCCTCTCCTCTCTTCTCCTAAGCTTAGACAGATAGCATGCTGCTCCAACAGTTTGTTTTGCTGTTGTTTTAGGAAAGCAACACTGTTTCCCTCTGTGTCAGCTGTCGTGTCTCTCAGCATCAAAGTGAGAGGGGCCTCCTTGAAGTTCACTTCGCTAAGATAGAGCAGCTCCCTCCCTCCCTCCCAGGCTGGAGCTAGACAGAACCTCCATGTTCAACAGATTTATACCCCCTCCTTCCTTCCGTTTTATTTACCTATCTTTTACAGTTGTTACTTTGGGGAAATTGGGGATGTTCAAAGGGGGGACAGACGGGAACAGGACGAGGTCCAACTTCTTCTCTCCACTCCAATCTCCTCAATGATAGCTAATGGAGCTTTGGGCTTCAAAGGCTCAGAGCCACAGACTGACAGACTGACTCCTGAGTCTCCACTCCAGCCACTCAATCAGGCAACACCACCAAGATTAAAGGTAGCCTGCATCAGCCAGGCCTGCTCTGCCCCAGCCCCCGACCCAGACCCAGACCAGCTGCTGCTCTCTGACTGGCAGGGAAGAGGAGGCAGGAGACGGGGAACCAGCAGCACCTGGTTGTGTAAAAGGGGGCGTGGGCGTTCGTCCCACACCTGAAAACAGATGTCCCTCTCGGAATCCTTTAGATTCAGCTCCTTTGATAACAAGCCACTCGGCATGGAGAAGGGGATTCATATTCTAATCAAATGGTCAGGAAGGAACAGGATATTGGACACTTAAAAATTATTGTCATGTGATTGTATTTGTGTAATAAAGTAATACATGCAACATGATGATAGTAATATAGTAATGATGATATACTTCTAAGTGTATTTTATCCTATTTTGAGAATATCTATGAATAATGTATTTCCCATTTTGTTAGCTTAATTAGCAACGACAACCTTTTGTTCCTCCATGTTCCTTCCAATGGAGTCCCAAAGCCCATTGTAAAAATTATCAGAGGTTACACAATTGATGACGTTCTTCCCAGATAAATCATATAATCAGTAGGTATCTTTGTTTTGAATGACTATTGAAGTGCAGCAGCAGCGGCTCGGCAGCCTGTCCTGAGACGTGAGTACCGTTCCATAGTGCATTGTGTCTCAGTCAGTCTGTGGATAGCTGCATCTACAGTACCAGCCAAAAGTTTGGACACACTTACTCATCCCAGGGTTTTTCTTTATTTTTACTATTTCCTACATTCTGTACATATGGAATCACAAATTAATCAAAAAGTGTTAAACAAATCAAAATATATTTTATATTCTTCAAAGTATCCACCCTTTGTCTTGATGACAGCTTTGCACACGCTTGGCATTCTCTCAACCAACTTCACCTGGAATGCATTTCCAACGATCTTGAAGGAGCCGAGCAGTTGTTGGCTGCTTTTCCTCCACTCTGCGTTTCAACTCATCCCAAGCCATCTCAGTTAGGTTGAGGTCGGGGGATTGTGGAGGCCAGGTCATCTGATGCAGCACTCAAATCAAATCAAATTTATTTATATAGCCCTTCGTACATCAGCTGATATCGCAAAGTGCTGTACAGAAACCCAGCCTAAAACCCCAAACAGCAAGCAATGCAGGTGTACAAGCACGGTGGCTAGGAAAAACTCCCTAGAAAGGACAAAACCTAGGAAGAAACCTTGAGAGGAAGCAGGCTATGTGGGGTGGCCAGTCCTCTTCTGGCTGTGCCGGGTGGAGATTATAACAGAACATGGCCAAGATGTTCAAATGTTCATAAATGACCAGCATGGTCGAATAATAATAAGGCAGAACAGTTGAAACTGGAGCAGCAGCACGTCCAGGTGGACTGGGGACAGCAAGGAGTCATCATGTCAGGTAGTCCTGAGGCATGGTCCTAGGGCTCAGGTCCTCCGAGAGAGAGAAAGAAAGAGAGAATTAGAGAGAGCACACTTAAATTCACACAGGACACCGAATAGGACAGGAGAAGTACTCCAGATATAACAAACTGACCCTAGCCCCCCGACACATAAACTACTGCAGCATAAATACTGGAGGCTGAGACAGGAGGGGTCAGGAGACACTGTGGCCCCATCCAAGGACACCAGACAGAGCCAAACAGGAAGGATATAACCCCACCCACTTTGCCAAAGCACAGCTCCCACACCACTAGAGGGATATCTTCAACCACCAACTTACCATCCTGAGACAAGGCTGAGTATAGCCCACGAAGATCTCCGCCATGGCACAACCCAAGGGGGGGGGGGGGCGCCAACCCAGACAGGATGACCACATCAGTGACTCAACCCACTCAGGTAACGCACCCCTCCCAGGGACTGTATGAGAGCCCCAGTAAGCCAGTGACTCAGCCCCTGTAATAGGGTTAGAGGCAGAGAATCCCAGTGGAAAGAGGGGAACCGGCCAGGCAGAGACCGCTAGGGCGGTTTGTTGCTCCAGAGCCTTTCCGTTCACCTTCCCACTTCTGGGCCAGACTACACTCAATCATATGACCCACGGAAGAGATGAGTCTTCAGTAAGGACTTAAAGGTTGAGACCGAGTTTGCGTCTCTGACATGGGTAGGCAGACCGTTCCATAAAAATGGAGCTCTATAGGAGAAAGTCCTGCCTCCAGCTGTTTGCTTAGAAATTCTAGGGACAATTAGGAGGCCTGCGTCTTGTGACCGTAGCGTACGTGTAGGTATGTACGGCAGGACCAAATCAGAGAGATAGGTAGGAACAAGCCCATGTAATGCTTTGTATGGTTAGCAGTAAAAACTTGAAATCAGCCCTTGCTTTGACAGGAAGCCAGTGTAGGGAGGCTAGCACTGGAGTAATATGATCAAATTCTTTGGTTCTAGTCAGGATTCTAGCAGCCGTATTTAGCACTAACTGAAGTTTATTTAGTGCTTTATCCGGGTAGCCGGAAAGTAGAGCATTGAAGTAGTCTAACCTAGAAGTGACAAAAGCATGGATGAATTTTTCTGCATCATTTTTGGACAGAAAGTTTCTGATTTTTGCAATGTTACGTAGATGGAAAAAAGCGGTCCTTGAAATGGTCTTGATATGTTCTTCAAAAGAGAGATCAGGGTCCAGAGTAACACCGAGGTCCTTCACAGTTTTATTTGAGACGACTGTACAACCATTAAGATTAATTGTCAGATTCAACAGAAGATCTCTTTGTTTCTTGGGACCTAGAACAAGCATCTCTGTTTTGTCCGAGTTTAAAAGTAGAAAGTTTGCAGCCATCCACTTCCTTATGTCTGAAACACATGCTTCTAGCAAGGGCAATTTTGGGGCTTCACCATGTTTCATTGAAATGTACAGCTGTGTGTCATCCGCATAGCAGTGAAAGTTAACATTATGTTTTCGAATGACATACCCAAGAGGTAAAATATATAGTGAAAACAATAGTGGTCCTAAAACGGAACCTTGAGGAACCCCGAAATTTACAGTTGATTTGTCAGAGGACAAACCATTCACAGAGACAAACTGATATCTTTCCGACAGATAAGATCTAAACCAGGCCAGAACTTGTCCGTGTAGACCAATTTGGGTTTCCAATCTCTCCAAAAGAATGTGGTGATCGATGGTATCAAAAGCAGCACTAAGGTCTAGGAGCACGAGGACAGATGCAGAGCCTCGGTCTGATGCCATTAAAAGGTCATTTACCACCTTCACAAGTGCAGTCTCAGTGCTATGATGGGGTCTAAAACCAGACTGAAGCATTTCGTATACATTGTTTGTCTTCAGGAAGGCAGTGAGTTGCTGTGCAACAGCCTTTTCTAACATTTTTGAGAGGAATGGAAGATTCGATATAGGCCGATTTTAGTTTTTTATATTTTCTGGTTCAAGGTTTGGCTTTTTCAAGAGGCTTTATTACTGCCATTTTTAGTGAGTTTGGTACACATCCGGTGGATAGAGAGCCGTTTATTATGTTCAACATAGGAGGGCCAAGCACTCAATCACTCTCCATCTTGGTCAAATAGCCCTTTAAAAAAAAAAAAGATAGTCCCACTAAACGCAAACCAGATGGGACTGCGTATTCCTGCAGAATGCTGTGGTAGCCATGCTGGTTAAGTGTACCTTGAATAAATCACTGACAGTATTACCAGCAAAGCACCCACACCATCACACCACCTCCTCCATGCTTCACGGTGGGAACTACACATGCGGAGATCATCCTTTCACCTACTCTACGTCTCACAAAGACATGGCGGTTGGAACCAATTTGGATTTCCACCGGTCTAATGTCCATTGCTCGTGTTTCTTGGCCCAAGCAAGTCTCTTCTTATTATTTCTGTCCTTTAGTAGTTGTTTCTTTGCAGCAATTCGACCATGAAGGCCTGATTCACACAGTCTCCTCTGAACAGTTGATGTTTCTGTTACTTGAACTCTGTAAAGCATTTATTTGGGCTGCAATTTCTGAGGCTGGTAACTCTAATGAACTTATCCTCTGCAGCAGAGGTAATTCTGGGTCTTTCTTGTGGCGGTCCTCATGAGAGACAGTTTCATCATAGCGCTTGGTGGTTTTTGCGACTGCACTTGAAGAAACTTTCAAAGTTATTGAAATGTTCTGTATTGACTGACCTTCATGTCTTAAAGTAATGATGGACTTTCATTTCTCTTTACTTATTTGAGCTGTTCTTGCCAAAAGATGGACATGGTCCTTTACCAAATAGGGCTGTCTTCTGTATACCGCCCCTACATGTCACAACACAACTGATTGGCTCAAACGGATTAAGAAGGAATGAAATTACACAAATGAACTTTTAACAAGGAACACCTGTTAATTGAAATGCATTCCAGATGACAAGCTCATAGGCTCCCTAGTGGCACTGTGGTCTAAGGCACTGCAGTGCTAGAGGTGTCACTACAGACACCCTGGTTCGAATCCAGGCTGTTTCACAACCGGCCGTGATTGGGAGTCCCATAGGGCATCGCCGTTTGGCCGGTGTTGTACGTCATTGTAAATAAGAATTTGTTCTTAACTGACATGCTTTGCTGGTTGAGAGAATATGAAGAGTGTGTAAAGCTGTCATCAAGGCAAAGGGTGGCTATTTCAATAATCTCAAATATAAAATATATTTTGATTTAACACTTTTTTGGTTACTACATGATTCCATATGTGTTATTTCATAATTTTGATATCTTCACTATTATTCTACAATGTAGAAAATATAACAAATAAAGAAAAACCCTTGAATGAGTAGCTGTGTCCAAACCTTTGACTGCTACTGTATGTGTGAGTCATTTGCAGACCTTAAACACAGTGTATCTATCCAGTCAATGAACCCTCTGGATTACTTACCCAAAGTGCAACAAGCTGCAATAAATATACTGAACAAAAATAGAAACGCAACGTGTAACAATTTCACTGGTTTTATAGAGTTAGTTTATATAAGGAAATCAGTCAATTGAAATAAATAAATTAGGCCTTAATCTGTATTTCACATGACTAGGCAGCACGCAGCCATGGGTAGGTCTGGTCGGGCGTAGGCCCACAACTTGGGAGCTAGGCCCACCCACTGGGGAGTCAGGCCAAACCAGTCCGAATGAGTTTTTCTCCCCAAAAGGGCTTTATTTCAGACAGAAATTCTCCTCAGCACCCCCTCACACGATCCCACAGGTGAAGAAGCCGGATGTGGAGGTCCTGGACTGGCGTGGTTACACGTGGTCTGCGGTTGTGAGGTCGGTTGGACGTACGGCCAAATTGAATCAGGACAGTCTCCTTGGATGCTTTCTCTTTCTTGCTTCCTCGCCCAGTTTCTTAAGGTGTACCTCTGTAATTGAGACAAGAAGCTTTTTGCTTTGAATGTTTCTCTTGTAAAGGCAGGATAGTGTTGCTGTTGTATTGTTCCTTAACCCCCATTTTAGTGTCAGTGCTGGATGCCAGCCATCTCAGGACGTGAAATGTGATTACCCATACTCCTCAGAGTATTTAGTAGTCTTTACAAACACACAACATCCGAACACACACCCGGTATGCATATTGATATTGTGTATTTATATTTAGAGTTGTGTGTGTTGGTTTTACATTGAGCGTCAGCCAGATATGATAGTGTGTGGTGTTTGTGGCTCAGTCCTCTACACATTGTGACTGACATTGACTTTCCTCCCTGCGGTGAAAGTGTGGCATGCATGGTTTCTTCTCTGGGTCTTACTGTATGCTTGTTTGGGTCTAATGCTATAGATTTCCAGCTCTGCAGTGTTTCCAGTGATAATGACTGCAGGAAGCCACAACAAGGTTATTCTGGGCCTGGTGTTTGCTTCTCCGAGCTGCATGGGTGTCTTTTCTCTTCACCAGAGAATGCATTTTCCTCTTGCATGTGTTTATTAGAAAGATGGTCTTGCAGTTGGAGATGCTTTGAATGTAAATTATTTTTGGGGACTGCAAAGGAATGCGATCAGCCTACATTTGATAGACATACAATACAGCTTTTTCAAATCGTTTATGTTTGGGGTCAATTAGCAAAGGTTTTGCCATTTAATAAAATACATTTTACTCAATGTGCTGTTATCTGCAGTCGCTTTGGGAAAAGCAAACAAAATGTGTTTATTCAATGTTCCTATAGAGGAACACCGTCTGTCAGGATGGTGCATATAGACCTCTCCGGAGGTAGGAAACAGCTCAGAGAAGAATAATTCAAGAATTTAGAAGCCATTGAAATAATCATAAAGCCAGGCTTTGATTGCCAATCTCTGCTAAGTGTTGTTCTACCCCTGTCCCTCAGACAAGAGAGAACATTCTCTGCTAAGTGTTGTTCTACCCCTGTCCCTCAGACAAGAGAGAACATTCTCTGCTAAGTGTTGTTCTACCCCTGTCCCTCAGACAAGAGAGAACATTCTCTGCTAAGTGTTGTTCTACCCCTGTCCCTCAGACAAGAGAGAACATTCTCTGCTAAGTGTTGTTCTACCCCTGTCCCTCAGACAAGAGAGAACATTCTCTGCTAAGTGTTGTTCTACCCCTGTCCCTCAGACAAGAGAGAACATACAACCAGGAGCTGAGAAAAGGCTTACTCTCCCTGGGCCTGACGTCACCGTTTCCTCCACTCTCACCACTCGCAGTCTTTAAATATGAATGGCCTGCTATTCTGGGACTCAACAGAGAGAAAGTGCAAAGTGAATAGAAATAATTGTGTGGGCAGGGCAATGTTTTTAAATCGCCCAGTTAGTGATTATTTTTAGGAAACAGCCTGATTTCATTCATTCACTCTGGGTGTATGTGTGGGTTGGCTGGTAAGCAATGTTATTGTGTGTGTGTGTGTGTGTGTGTGTGTGTGCCGTAGTCACCGGAGAGATGCTCCAAAGGGGAACTTTCCCGGCTAAGGTTTCCATCGAGACCCATTGGAGATTATGGCTGTGATCTCTCTTAAGATCTCGCTGCAAAATCATCTCCAGTAACAGGCATATGAATTATGCACACTCCTCAAACCCTGACTAATCTTCTCTCGCTCTCTTTCGTTCTTTCTTGCTCTCTTGCTCTGTTCTCTCACTCTGTTCTCTCTCTCAAACACTCTGTTCTCTCTCTCTCGGTTCTCTCTCTGTTCTCGCTCTCTCGCTCTCTCGCTCGGTTCTCTCTCTCTCGCTCTGTTCTCGTTTGCTCGCTCGGTTCTGTCTGTCGTTCGGTTTTCTCTCTCTCTCGCTCTGTTCTCGCTCTCTCGCTCGGTTCTCTCTCTCTCGCTCTGTTCTCGTTCGCTCGCTCGGTTCTGTCTGTCTCGCTCGGTTCTCTCTCTGTTCTCGCTCTCTCGCTCGGTTCTCTCTCTCTCGCTCTGTTCTCGTTTGCTCTGACCCATCTGTCTGTCGTTCGGTTTTCTCTCTCTCTCGCTCTGTTCTCGCTCTCTCGCTCGGTTCTCTCGGCTCTGTTCTCGTTCTCTCGCTCGGTTCTGTCTGTCTCTCTCTCTCTCTCTCTCTCTCTCTCGTTTCTCTCTCTCTCTCTCTCTCGCTCTGTTCTCTCTCTCTGGCTCTGTTCTCTCTCTCTCTGGCTCTGTTCTCTCTCTCTGGCTCTGTTCTCTCTCTCTCTGGCTCTGTTCTCTCTCTCTCTGGCTCTGTTCTCTCTCTCTCTCTGGCTCTGTTCTCTCTCTCTCTCTGGCTCTGTTCTCTCTCTCTCTGGCTCTGTTCTCGCTCTCTCTCGCTCTGTTTTCTCGCTCTGTTCTCTGTTCTCTCTCACTCGCTCTGTTCTCTCTCTGTTCTCTCTGTTCTGTCTTTCACACTGTTCTCTCTGTTCTCTCTCGCTCTCTTCTCTGTTCTCTCGCTCTGTTCTCTCGCTCTGTTCTCTCTCTCTCTGTTCTCTCTCTCTCGCTCTGTTCTCTCTCGCTCTGTTCTCTCTCGCTCTGTTCTCTCTGTTCTGTCTCTCACTCTGTTCTTTCTGTTCTCTCTCTCGCTCTCTTCTCTGTTCTCTCGCTCTCTTCTCTGTTCTCTCTCTCGCTCTCTTCTCTGTTCTCTCGCTCTCTTCTCTGTTCTCTCGCTGTTCTCTCTCTGGCTCTGTTCTCTCTGTTCTCTGTTTTCTGTTCTCTCTCTCTGTTCTCTCTCTTGCTCTGTTCTCTCTGGCTCTGTTCTCTCTCTCTCTCTGGCTCTGTTCTCTCTCTCTCTCTGGCTCTGTTCTCTCTCTCTCTCTGGCTCTGTTCTCTCTCTCTGGCTCTGTTCTCTCTCTCTGGCTCTGTTCTCTCTCTCTCTGGCTCTGTTCTCTCTCTCTCTGGCTCTGTTCTCTCTCTCTCTGGCTCTGTTCTCTCTCTCTCTGGCTCTGTTCTCTCTCTCTCTGGCTCTGTTCTCTCTCTCTCTGGCTCTGTTCTCTCTCTCTCTGGCTCTGTTCTCTCTCTCTCTGTCGCTCTGTTTTCTCTCTCTGTTCTCTCTCACTCGCTCTGTTCTCTCTCTGTTCTCTCTGTTCTGTCTTTCACACTGTTCTCTCTGTTCTCTCTCGCTCTCTTCTCTGTTCTCTCGCTCTGTTCTCTCGCTCTGTTCTCTCTCTCTCTGTTCTCTCTCTCTCTGTTCTCTCTCTCTCGCTCTGTTCTCTCTCGCTCTGTTCTCTCTGTTCTGTCTCTCACTCTCTTCTCTGTTCTCTCGCTCTCTTCTCTGTTCTCTCTCTCGCTCTCTTCTCTGTTCTCTCGCTCTCTTCTCTGTTCTCTCGCTGTTCTCTCTCTGGCTCTGTTCTCTCTGTTCTCTGTTTTCTGTTCTCTCGCTCTGTTCTCTCTCTCTGTTCTCTCTCTTGCTCTGTTCTCTCTCGCTCTGTTCTCTCGCTCTCTCTGTTCTCTCTGTTCTCTCTCTCGCTCTCTTCTCTGTTCTCTCGCTCTCTTCTCTGTTCTCTCTGCTGTTCTCTCTGCTGTGTTCTCTCTCTGGCTCTGTTCTCTCTGTTCTCTGTTTTCTGTTCTCTCGCTCTGTTCTCTCTCTCTGTTCTCTCTCTCTTGCTCTGTTCTCTCTCGCTCTGTTCTCTCGCTCTCTCACTCTGTTCTCTCTGTTCTCTCTCTCGCTCTCTTCTCTGTTCTCTCGCTCTCTTCTCTGTTCTCTCGCTCTCTTCTCTGTTCTCTCGCTCTCTTCTCTGTTCTCTCTCTGGCTCTGTTCCCTCTCTCTCTGTTCTCTGTTTTCTGTTCTCTCTCGCTCTGTTCTCTCTCTCTCTCTATCTCGCACTCCTCAAACCCTGACTAATCTTCTCTAGCTCTCTTTCGCTCTTTCTTGCTCTCTTGCTATGTTCTCTCACTCTGTTCTCTCTCTCACACACTCTGTTCTCTCTCTCTCTCACACTCTGTTCTCTCTCTCTCTCACGCTCTGTTCTCTCTCTCTCACGGCTCTGTTCTCTCTCTCTCCGGCTCTGTTCTCTCTCTCTCTGGCTCTGTTCTCTCTCTCTCTCTCGCTCTGTTTTATCGCTCTGTTCTCTGTTCTCTCTCACTCGCTCTGTTCTCTCTCTGTTCTCTCTGTTCTGTCTCTCACACTGTTCTCTGTTCTCTCTCTCGCTCTCTTCTCTGTTCTCTCGCTCTGTTCTCTCTGTTCTCTCTTGCTCTGTTCTCTCTGTTCTCTCTGTTCTCTCTGTTCTCTCTCGCTCTGTTCTCTCTCGCTCTGTTCTCTCTCTCTCGCTCTGTTCTCTCTATTCTGTCTCTCACTCTGTTCTCTCTGTTCTCTCTTGCTCTGTTCTCTCTGTTCTCTCTGTTCTCTCTTGCTCTGTTCTCTCTCGCTCTGTTCTCTCTCTCTCTCTCGCTCTGTTCTCTCTATTCTGTCTCTCACTCTGTTCTCTCTGTTCTCTCTCGCTCTCTTCTCTGTTCTCTCTCTGTTCTCTGTTTTCTGTTCTCTCGCTCTCTCGCTCTGTTCTCTCTCTCTGTTCGCTCTGTTCTCTCTCGCTCTGTTCTCTCTTTCTTGCTCTGTTCTCTCTCGCTCTGTTCTCTCTCTCTCACTCTGTTCTCTCTGTTCTGTCTCTCACTCTGTTCTCTCTCTCACTCTTCTCTCTCTCGCTCTTTTCTCTGTTCTCTCGCTCTCTTCTCTGTTCTCTCTCTGGCTCTGTTCCCTCTCTCTCTGTTCTCTGTTTTCTGTTCTCTCTCTCGCTCTGTTCTCTCTATCTCACACTCCTCAAACCCTGACTAATCTTCTCTCGCTCTCTTTCGCTCTTTCTTGCTCTCTTGCTATGTTCTCTCTCTGTTCTCTCTCTCTCTCTCACACACTCTGTTCTCTCTCTCTCTCGCTCTGTTCTCTCTCTCTCTCGCTCTGTTCTCTCTCTCTCTCGCTCTGTTCTCTCTCTCTCGCTCTGTTCTCTCTGTTCTCTCTCTCTCTCTCGCTCTGTTCTCTCTCTCTCTCGCTCTGTTTTCTCGCTCTGTTCTCGCTCTGTTCTCGCTCTGTTTTTCTCTCTGTTCTTTCTCTATTTGTTCTCTCTCTCGCTCTGTTCTCTCTCGCTGTGTTCTCTCGCTCTGGTCTCTCTCTCTCTCACTCTTTTCTCTGTTCTTTCTCTCGCTCTGTTCTCTGTTCTCTCTCTCTCGCTCGTTTTCTCACTCTGTTCTCGCTCTGTTCTCTCGCTCTGTTCTTGCTCTGTTCTCTCTCTCTCTCGCTCTGTTCTCGCTCGCTCTGTTCTCGCTCGCTCTGTTCTCGCTCGCTCTGTTCTCGCTCGCTCTGTTCTCTCTCTCGCTCTATTATCTCTCTCTCTCACTCTGTTTTCTCACTGTTCTCTCCTTTTCTCGCTCTTTTCTCTCTGTTCTCTCTTTCTCTCCCTCTGTTCTCTCTTTCTCTCCCTCTGTTCTCTCTTTCTCTCGCTTTGTTCTCTCTTTTTCTCGCTTTGTTCTCTTCTCTCGCTTTGTTCTCTCTTTCTCTCGCTTTGTTCTCTCTTTCTCTCCCTCTGTTCTCTCTTTCTCTCCCTCTGTTCTCTTTCTCTCTCTGTTCTCTCTTTCTCTCGCTCTGTTCTCTCTTTCTCTCGCTTTGTTCTCTCTTTCTCTCCCTCTGTTCTCGCTTTGTTCTCTCTTTCTCTCGCTTTGTTCTCTCTTTCTCTCCCTCTGTTCTCTCTTTCTCTCCCTCTGTTCTCTCTTTCTCTCCCTCTGTTCTCTCTTTCTCTCGCTCTGTTCTCTCTTTCTCTCGCTTTGTTCTCTCTTTCTCTCCCTCTGTTCTCGCTTTGTTCTCTCTTTCTCTCCCTCTGTTCTCTTTCTCTCCCTCTGTTCTCTCTTTCTCTCGCTTTGTTCTCTCTTTCTCTCGCTTTGTTCTCTCTTTCTCTCCCTCTGTTCTCTCTTTCTCTCCTTTGTTCTCTCTTTCTCTCCCTTTGTTCTCTCTTTCTCTCTTCTCTGTTCTCTCTTTCTCTCTTTGTTCTCTCTTTCTCTCGCTTTGTTCTCTCTTTCTCTCCCTCTGTTCTCTCTTTCTCTCCCTCTGTTCTCTCTTTCTCTCCCTCTGTTCTCTCTTTCTCTCCCTCTGTTCTCTCTTTCTCTCTCCTCTGTTCTCTCTTTCTCTCCCTCTGTTCTCTCTTTCTCTCCCTCTGTTCTCTCTTTCTCTCCCTCTGTTCTCTCTCTCTCCCTCTGTTCTCTCTTTCTCTCCCTTTGTTCTCTCTTTCTCTCACTTTGTTCTCTCTTTCTCTCACTTTGTTCTCTCTTTCTCTCCCTCTGTTCTCTCTTTCTCTCCTGTTCTGTTCTCTCTTTCTCTCGCTTTGTTCTCTCTTTCTCTCCCTCTGTTCTCTCTTTGTCTCGCTTTGTTCTCTCTTTCTCTCCCTCTGTTCTCTCTTTCTCTCGCTCTGTTCTCTCTTTCTCTCGCTTTGTTCTCTCTTTCTCTCTCTTTGTTCTCTCTTTTCTCTCCCTCTGTTCTCTCTTTCTCTCCCTCTGTTCTCTCTTTCTCTCCCTTTGTTCTCTCTTTCTCTCACTTTGTTCTCTCTTTCTCTCACTTTGTTCTCTCTTTCTCTCCCTCTGTTCTCTCTTTCTCTCGCTTTGTTCTCTCTTTCTCTCAAACCTGTTCTCTCTTTGTCTCGCTTTGTTCTCTCTTTGTCTCGCTTTGTTCTCTCTTTCTCTCCCTCTGTTCTCTCTTTCTCTCACTTTGTTCTCTCTTTCTCTCCCTTTGTTCTCTCTTTCTCTCCCTCTGTTCTCTCTTTCACTCCCTCTGTTCTCTCTTTCTCTCGCTCTGTTCTCTCTTTCTCTCGCTTTGTTCTCTCTTTCTCTCCTTTGTTCTCTCTTTCTCTCCCTTTGTTCTCTCTTTCTCTCGCTCTGTTCTCTCTTTCTCTCTCTTTGTTCTCTCTTTCTCTCGCTTTGTTCTCTCTTTCTCTCCCTCTGTTCTCTCTTTCTCTCCCTCTGTTCTCTCTTTCTCTCCCTCTGTTCTCTCTTTCTCTCCCTCTGTTCTCTCTTTCTCTCCCTCTGTTCTCTCTTTCTCTCCCTCTGTTCTCTCTTTCTCTCCCTCTGTTCTCTCTTTCTCTCCCTCTGTTCTCTCTCTCTCCCTCTGTTCTCTCTTTCTCTCCCTTTGTTCTCTCTTTCTCTCACTTTGTTCTCTCTTTCTCTCACTTTGTTCTCTCTTTCTCTCCTCTGTTCTCTCTTTCTCTCCCTCTGTTCTCTCTTTCTCTCGCTTTGTTCTCTCTTTCTCTCCCTCTGTTCTCTCTTTGTCTCGCTTTGTTCTCTCTTTCTCTCCCTCTGTTCTCTCTTTCTCTCGCTCTGTTCTCTCTTTCTCTCGCTTTGTTCTCTCTTTCTCTCGCTTTGTTCTCTCTTTCTCTCCCTCTGTTCTCTCTTTCTCTCCCTCTGTTCTCTCTTTCTCTCCCTTTGTTCTCTCTTTCTCTCACTTTGTTCTCTCTTTCTCTCACTTTGTTCTCTCTTTCTCTCCCTCTGTTCTCTCTTTCTCTCGCTTTGTTCTCTCTTTCTCTCGCTCTGTTCTCTCTTTGTCTCGCTTTGTTCTCTCTTTCTCTCGCTCTGTTCTCTCTTTCTCTCGCTCTGTTCTCTCTTTCTCTCCCTTTGTTCTCTCTTTCTCTCCCTTTGTTCTCTCTTTCTCTCCCTCTGTTCTCTCTTTCACTCCCTCTGTTCTCTCTTTCTCTCGCTCTGTTCTCTCTTTCTCTCGCTTTGTTCTCTCTTTGTCTCGCTTTGTTCTCTCTCTCTCCCTCTGTTCTCTCTTTCTCTCGCTTTGTTCTCTCTTTCTCTCCCTTTGTTCTCTCTTTCTCTCCCTCTGTTCTCTCTTTCTCTTGCTTTGTTCTCTCTCGCTCTGTTTTCTCGCTCTGTTCTCGCTCTGTTCTCGCTCTGTTTTTCTCTCTGTTCTTTCGCTCTGTTTTCTCTCTCTGTTCTCTCTCTCGCTCTGTTCTCTCTGTTCTCTCTCGCTCTGTTCTCTCTGTTCTCTCTCGCTCTGTTCCCTCGCTCTATTCTCTGTTCTCTTGCTCTGTTCTCTCTCTGTTCTCTCTCTATTTGTTCTCTCTCTCGCTCTGTTCTCTCTCGCTGTGTTCTCTCGCTCTGGTCTCTCTCTCTCTCACTCTTTTCTCTGTTCTTTCTCTCGCTCTGTTCTCTGTTCTCTCTCTCTCGCTCGTTTTCTCACTCTGTTCTCGCTCTGTTCTCTCGCTCTGTTCTTGCTCTGTTCTCTCTCTCTCTCGCTCTGTTCTCGCTCGCTCTGTTCTCGCTCGCTCTGTTCTCTCTCTCGCTCTATTATCTCTCTCTCTCACTCTGTTTTCTCACTGTTCTCTCCTTTTCTCGCTCTTTTCTCTCTGTTCTCTCTTTCTCTCCCTCTGTTCTCTCTTTCTCTCCCTCTGTTCTCTCTTTCTCTCGCTTTGTTCTCTCTTTTTCTCGCTTTGTTCTCTCTTTCTCTCGCTTTGTTCTCTCTTTCTCTCCCTCTGTTCTCTCTTTCTCTCCCTCTGTTCTCTCTTTCTCTCGCTCTGTTCTCTCTTTCTCTCGCTTTGTTCTCTCTTTCTCTCCCTCTGTTCTCGCTTTGTTCTCTCTTTCTCTCCCTCTGTTCTCTCTTTCTCTCGCTCTGTTCTCTTTCTCTCCCTCTGTTCTCTTTCTCTCGCTTTGTTCTCTCTTTCTCTCCCTCTGTTCTCTCTTTCTCTCCCTCTGTTCTCTCTTTCTCTCGCTCTGTTCTCTTTCTCTCGCTTTGTTCTCTCTTTCTCTCGCTTTGTTCTCTCTTTCTCTCCCTCTGTTCTCTCTTTCTCTCCCTCTGTTCTCTCTTTCTCTCCCTCTGTTCTCTCTTTCTCTCCCTCTGTTCTCTCTTTCTCTCCCTCTGTTCTCTCTTTCTCTCCCTCTGTTCTCTCTTTCTCTCCCTCTGTTCTCTCTTTCTCTCCCTCTGTTCTCTCTTTCTCTCCCTCTGTTCTCTCTTTCTCTCCCTCTGTTCTCTCTTTCTCTCCCTCTGTTCTCTCTTTCTCTCCCTCTGTTCTCTCTTTCTCTCCCTCTGTTCTCTCTTTCTCTCCCTCTGTTCTCTCTTTCTCTCCCTCTGTTCTCTCTTTCTCTCCCTCTGTTCTCTCTTTCTCTCACTTTGTTCTCTCTTTCTCTCCCTCTGTTCTCTCTTTCTCTCCCTCTGTTCTCTCTTTCTCTCGCTCTGTTCTCTCTTTCTCTCGCTTTGTTCTCTCTTTCTCTCCCTCTGTTCTCTCTTTGTCTCGCTTTGTTCTCTCTTTGTCTCGCTTTGTTCTCTCTTTCTCTCCCTCTGTTCTCTCTTTCTCTCGCTTTGTTCTCTCTTTCTCTCCCTTTGTTCTCTCTTTCTCTCCCTCTGTTCTCTCTTTCACTCCCTCTGTTCTCTCTTTCACTCCCTCTGTTCTCTCTTTCTCTCGCTCTGTTCTCTCTTTCTCTCGCTTTGTTCTCTCTTTGTCTCGCTTTGTTCTCTCTCTCTCCCTCTGTTCTCTCTTTCTCTCGCTTTGTTCTCTCTTTCTCTCCCTTTGTTCTCTCTTTCTCTCCCTCTGTTCTCTCTTTCTCTCGCTTTGTTCTCTCTCGCTCTGTTTTCTCCCTCTGTTTTCTCTCTCTGTTCTCTCTCTGTTCTCCCTTAAGACCCTAGAAAAGGTGTCCTGAGCAGGGCTGTATGTGGTGTGGTGTAGTTAAATTAAGTGTATTAGGTACTTCCACTGGTTACCAGGCTGACCTCTCTGACCTTTTATTTTGAGGCTAATAAAGGGCGGAGAGAAGACAGGCTTTTAAAAAATCACTCTGCCAGAATGCCACCTTGAGATGATTGAACTGTGTTCAGTGGACCGTCAGAGAAGACTGCATGTACTGTAATGTACATCTCCCTCTTATGTCCAGTCACGCTTCACGCTGGTTGGTGAGATATGTCCACAGTCCACACTATATTGCTAATAGTCCTTCCGCCCCTGTTTTCAACCGGGTCCAGCTCTCGTCTCTCTCGTTCTCTCGCTGCTGCTGCCGCCTCCACCGCCGTTCCCCAGGCACTGTGTCCTGCTCTGTGACTTTACCACCGCGTTGGAAAAGTTTTACATTTAGCCTAGGTTTGTTGGTGTTTGTGTGTGCCTGTATGTTCCAGCCCCGTTGAGTAATTATATACTAAAACCTGTAATATGTTAATGATTCAGCCACAGCTTGGGGTGCAAAGGAACCACACTGCAGCTTATTCACAGCACATTCATAGTGTTTGGCCTGATGTCTATATATTATATACATGTTGCTGAAAGAATTCAATGATGACACTTTCCCCTGGTTGGTTTACAGCCATGTGTCCTCTCTATCCTCTCTAGCTCTGTGTAACGTCGAGAGAGAGAGAGAGATTCTTCTTTGTAGTGTGTCATGCCTTTTTCTGTCTTATTAGAAACTGTCAATGTAACATAAGGCTTTTCATCTAATCAGCATGGGATTTCCTGATTCTGCACCCCAGCCCTCATGGTGGGAAACTATGGTGTTTCTGTACCACATACCATCCATATAGCATGCAACAATAAGCTGTTCGGTCAACACACCTTCTTTATCCACATGCCCATCATGCATAACCTCACAACATTCATTTCATATTTGACACATTTACTGTAGTTAGCAGATCTGTTATCTAGAGTGATGTGCAGTCTGTGTGTACAGCTTGGGTTGAACAATGACTTTGAATGAGGATACGGGAGTGCTGACCAGTAGTAGGATAAAAAATGGCTCAAGGTCTGTGTAGTCTTGTTTCTGCTTGGTGGCTGTGATAAGTGGGAGGCAGCGCTACATGGTATCATGCTGAGGTTCTTCTCTCTTGTCTCTGAGCAGCAGCTACAGATTACGGGTGGACAGGACAGTGGTGCAGCTCAGAACGTCCTGGTCATGACTGACGGAGCCACAGCACCAGTCCAGCTCCAGCTAGCCTTCAGCTGAATTGGGGATTTGTCCATATAAGGAGATACAGTCAGCTGCTCTGAGGGGCTACATGTGCTCTGCCTCTGCTGCAGGTGTGTGTGTGTCCAAGCACCGTGTCTGACCAATGAGATTGCTTACCCACCATATACACACTTACCTGTTCTCATTGTCTCAGTGTAGCTGCTTGAAGTGGCTTTATAACTGCATGTCATCATGACTAATCAGTGTTGATTGCTGGGATGTTTCCTGAACAGAAGGTCAGGGTGTTGACTACGTAGCTGCTATCCAGCCCTAATAGCTGCTCTTATGTGTTAGTTCAATGCAGCAGTACCTTGGGTTGTACTGAGTCCTTTAGCTCTGGTCCAGTTGTGTTGCGGCTGCCTGGCACAGGCTATTTTGAGTCGATGTCAGGCTTTGGAAAGAACTGAATCCTGGGAGGTAAGCCAACCCACCTCCCTCTTACCCTTACCGTAGCTTGCTCTGCTGGAGCAGAACAGGAGAGGACGAGGACACACTTTCCCTTTGGCCTCTAATACGTTGTGGGGGCATACGATATGTCTCATATGAAGACAGTTACAGCGCGCCTTGGCCCGAAACCCAAACACTGTCTTCAGGGAGCGCTAATGATGCATTTAGCCGCGAGGCTAACACTGCCCAGTCATGCCCTTCAAGGCCTTTAACTCTCTCGCTCTTTCGCGCTCTTTTTGTGCACTTACACAGATTATTATACAACTGCATTGTCTTCAGTTTTGCTGAGTTGGGCAAAAATTGCCCCAGCCACACAACGGGTAAAGGAGCTGGAGCGGCTAAGCACTGTGCTGCTGCCTGCCTGCCTCCCAGGTGAAACTGTACCATTAGAGACACCATTCACCAAGCAGAAGACGCAGAGCAGACAGCTCTCTGTTGGGGCTTTAATGAGGGAACAGGTTATTATAGCCAAGTCCTTTCTCATTTTATCTCATCTGTTTAGACATGGCTGACCACTAGCCTGAACAACATTTTGTTGCTTTGGTCATGTCTTAGCTTTCTGAGGTTGGACAGTCAATTGTCTCTCTCCACCTCTTCTCACTGAACCAAAGCATGGAGTGGAGTGGAAAGGACACTAGTCTGTCAGGTCTTGTGATGAGGGATTGTAAAACGGGGCATCATAATAATTTGGGTTTGACAGTCAAGTGTAGAAGGAGATGAAACGAGGAAAAAGAAGAGCCGCCTGCCAGGGGGTTATTGTGGGAAAAGTGTCTGCTGTCCTAAATACATATATTCACTAATATTTCACTCATGACTCAAATAGCAAACCTGATGGGTATCTTTTATCACTCTGTTCAGTGTGCCGGTATAGTAACAATACATCCGCTCTCCAAGATGAGGCTAGTATCGGCAGCCAGGCACCTTAGTGGCACGGACTATTTGTACCGTTTCAGGCAAAAGAATACTGTACCATACAATTTGCCATAACATGTTCTCCATACAGAACAAGGAGTGTAAGTGGGAGAAACAAGCGCTGAGACAGAAAAATCAATGGGCAGGGTTGAGGGCAGCGGGGCTTGAAGCAAACTAACTCTCTCACACACTCGCTGCCTCAAGGAGTCTGTCAAACAGAGAGAGTTCTGAGTATCTCGCCAAACTCCAGGACCGAGGGGAAACCCTGTTCTAGAAAGTGCTGGTAGATTATGGATACATTTTTATTGCTGAATGAAAGGGGGGAACGTAAACTGTAAGTCATTCACTGAATATAAATCGCTATAGTATCCTGACTATGAATCATTTACTTGGCAATCCCTTCGCTGTGTGGTGCAATCCCTTCGCTGTGTGGTGCAATCCCTTCGCTGTGTGGTGCAATCCCTTCGCTGTGTGGTGCAATCCCTTCGCTGTGTGGTGCAATCCCTTCGCTGTGTGGTGCAATCCCTTCGCTGTGTGGTGCAATCCCTTCGCTGTGTGGTGCAATCCCTGTGTGGTGCAATCCCTTCGCTGTGTGGTGCAATCCCTTCGCTGTGTGGTGCAATCCCTTCGCTGTGTGGTGCAATCCCTTCGCTGTGTGGTGCAATCCCTTCGCTGTGTGGTGCAATCCCTTCGCTGTGTGGTGCAATCCCTTCGTGTGTGGTGCAATCCCTTCGCTGTGTGGTGCAATCCCTTCGCTGTGTGGTGCAATCCCTTCGCTGTGTGGTGCAATCCCTTCGCTGTGTGGTGCAATCCCTTCGCTGTGTGGTGCAATCCCTTCGCTGTGTGGTGCAATCCCTTCGCTGTGTGGTGCAATCCCTTCGCTGTGTGGTGCAATCCCTTCGCTGTGTGGTGCAATCCCTT
This sequence comes from Oncorhynchus tshawytscha, assembly GCF_018296145.1. Taxonomy (NCBI): domain Eukaryota; kingdom Metazoa; phylum Chordata; class Actinopteri; order Salmoniformes; family Salmonidae; genus Oncorhynchus; species Oncorhynchus tshawytscha. Next base: position 41,433,190 of record NC_056442.1, read on the forward strand.
CGCTGTGTGGTGCAATCCCAATCCCTTCGCTGTGTGGTGCAATCCCTTCGCTGTGTGGTGCAATCCCTTTGCTGTGTGGTGCAATCCCTTCGCTGTGTGGTGCAATCCCTTGTGTGGTGCAATCCCTTCGCTGTGTGGTGCAATCCCTTTGGTGTCATTGAAGAAGCGTCTGAATGCACCAAGTGGGTGTGAAACTACACATGCACGACACACAACACGAACACTGGTGATGGTTTAGCTGGGTTTTGATCGACAGGTGCTGTCACTCTCCTCCCTCTTCCATCATTGTCACAGACGTTGGTCGACTCTCCTCTTCTAGTGTCTCACTGGTAGAATGTAGATCCTTTGGAAGGCAGATTCCACAGCAACGTTATTTTTGTAATCCAAAGAGATCACGTCGGCATTGAATGACGGTTCTGTACGATTTTCCCTGTCATCCCCGGAGAGAGCGTACGAGATCCATGACTAATTAGCCCATCTTTAAAGCGCTAATCAGCAGTTGAAAGAAAAACAAAGTATTCTCTTCCCCTGTTTCGGTACAAAGCCTGGGGATGGGGCTGAAGAAAACGGCTCTATGCTGACCATCCATGATATAAAAAATATAGTTCTAACCATGTTTTGCGGCCATATAGTGTTGGTTTGAATTTACTTTGTTTACAAACATTGGAGAAAAACAAGCTTATATTTTGGTGTCTGATGGGGTATGAAGTTGAAGTAAGCTCATGAGGCATATATACTGAACAAAAATATAGACGCCACATGCAACAATTTCAAGGATTTGCAGTTCATATAAGGAAATCAGTCAATTGAAACAAATTAATTAGACCATAATCTATGGTTTTCACGTCACGGAATACAGATATGCATCTGTTGGTCACAGATGCCTTTTTAAAAAATGTAGCGGCGCTGATTGTAAAACCAGTCAGCGCGACTCATCTCCTTCTCATAGAGTTTATCAGGCTGTTGACTGTGTCCTGTGGAATGTTGTCCCACTCTTCTTCAATAGCAGTGCGAAGTTGCCGTGCATTATCATGCTGAAACATGAAGTGATGGCGGTGGATGAATGGCACACAAATGGGCCTCAGGTTCTCATCATGGTAACTCTGTGCATTCAAATTGCCATCAATAAAATGCAATTGTGTTCGTTGTCTGTAGTTTATGCCTGCACATACCATAGCCCCACCGCCACCATTGGGCACAATGTTCACAACGTTGACATCAGCAGTGGTCTGCGGTTATGAGGCAGGTTGGACCTACTGCAAAATTCTCTAAACCACATTGGAGGATGCTTATGGTAGAGACTTTAACATAAAATTCTAATGGCAACAGCTCTGGTGGATGTTCCTGCATTCAGCAAACCAATTGCACGCTCCCTCAAATCTGTGGAATTGTGTTGTGTGACAAAACTGCACATTTTAGGGTGTCTTTTTATTGTCCCCAGTACAAGGTGCACGTGTGTAAAGATCATGCTGTTTAATCAGTTTATTGATATGCCACACCTGAAAGGTGGATGGATTGTCTTGGCAAAGGAGAAATGCTCACTAACAGGGATGTAATCAATTTTGCATACAACATTTAAAAGAAATAATCTTTTTTTGCATATGGAACATTTCTGGGATATTTTTTATTTCAGTTCATGAAACATGGGACCAACACTTTCCATGTTGCATTTATATTTTTGTTATAAGTTATATACTTCAAGAATCAATGGGTACATATCATGAATGTATTAGTTGAAAGATCGATACCGTAAAACTGCAGCCCTCCAATACTTTTATTTTTTTACCCCCTTTTTCTCCCCAATTTCGTGGTATCCAATTATTAGTAGTTACTATCTTGTCTCATCGCTACAACTCCCGTACGGGCTTGGGAGAGACGAAGGTCAAAAGCCATGTGTCCTCCGAAACACAACCCAAACAAGCCGCACTGCTTCTTAACACAGCGCGCATCCAACCTGGAAGCCAGCCACACCAATGTGTTGGAGGAAACACCGTGAACCTGGCGACCTGGTTAGCGTGCACTGTGCCCGGCCCGCCACAGGAGTCGCTGGTGCGCGATGAGACAAGGATATCCCTACCCTCCCTAACCCGGATGACGCTAGGCCAATTGTGCGTCGCCCCACGGACCTCCCGGCTGCGACAGAGCCTGGGTGCGAACACAGACTCTCTGGTGGCACAGCTAGCACTGCGATGCAGTGCCCTAGACCACTGCGCCACCCGGGAGGCAGCCCTCCAAGACTTTTGGATAGAATTCAATATTTTTCTAAAATTGCATATACCTCATATGACTCACATTAGTATGTGTTCTGTTGTGCAAGCAGCTTGTTCTTTGCTTTTCTAAAGCCTAGTTATTCTTTAGTTGTGTCAACATGAAACCTCCACAGCCAGGAGTGGACAACCAGTCCATATGAATAGAGAAAGAGATCTATTAAACCAATTCACCATAGACTGTTTGTTGTAACTCATTTTATATCGGCCTGCGCTCTCTCTCTCTCTGTCCCCTCTCTGACTGTCATGTCAACATGGTAATTAGTATGCTCAGACAAAGGTGTGCCCCCGTGGAACCCGACTCCACCGCCCTTCACCCTTCATTAGCAAGGTCACTTCCTGGAGTGTATGGCCATGGCGTGGACCCATGAATCAGGCCCACCCTACAGCTTATCACACACACACACACACAACTTATGAAGTGTTATAACATGTCAGATGGCCAGAGGGAGCGTCAGGTCTGCATATCTGAGAGGGACGATGCCCTCCTATTGGTATTCCCTACAGCTCTGTTCTGCTCTGCTCTGCCAGGGACCCAGCCACCAGGTAAATGTCTAAGGGCTGTTGGTGTAGCTGGGGCTGTCACCACTAATATATGTGCACAGGGGGCAGCTATAGAAAATGTCAGTGTTCTGGCCTTTCTAACCCAGTGTCAGCAGGCGAGAGTTGGAAGGAAAGCAGGGTGGAATGGAAGGAAGTGAGCCTAGTAGGTCTGATGTTAGTTGTTGTACTGTGCTATACTGGCACCTCTCTTTCCATGTTGTTAATGGTTAGACTGTGCAGCTGAATATGGAACAGACAGGGCAACACTTAGTCACATTGGTTCAAGGAAGGAATAGAAAATAAATGCCACTATGTTAAATAGGATTATTGTTAGTGGGTTGTTGTAAATGTTACTGCTTAAAAATATTGCATTTCAGTGTTTGCTTTTGGCAGTCAATTATCATTGATTATTATTGTAGCTAGCGCTTTTCTGCAAAATTATTCTATTAATTTTTGTTTTCCCTTAATGGGGCCTGATGAACGTGTTAAGTAGAGAATTGTCCCTAAAGGTACTCTTCTTGTCACTGTGGAAGTGATGCGGCACAGCACTGAGCTGGATGAGCAATCTGCCGTGTCCTCATTTCATCTGATTTGCAAGCTAGAGAGAATTAAGTAATTGGCATTTATGCAAAACAAAAGAGAATTTGCTTTAAAAAAAAACGTTTTTTTTTTTTTCAAGTACTGTAGAACCAAATCTGTACACTGTGTCTACTCTAGGGTTATATATGCCTGTCTGTCTGTCTTAGTTTATGATATGTGTGCGAATGTGCATTTAAGCACATTTGTGCGTTTAAGTGTGTGTGTGGATGCAGTATATTTTTTGCTTTGGCTCTAGATACAGAGAGCAGCAAGATTGGCATCATTTCACCTGTCACAGAGCAGATCCAGTTCATATGGAGAAGGAAGATGTACATATAGTGCCTTCATAAAGTATTCACGCCCCTTGACTTTTTCCACATTTTGTTGTGTTACAACCAAAATTTAAATTGGAGTAGATTGAGATTGAGAATACCCCGTATGTCAAAGTGGAATGTAAAGGTGAAATGTCTTGAGTCAATACGTATTCAACCCCTTTCTTATGGCAAGCCTAAATAAGTTCTGGAGTAAACATTTGCTTAACAAGTCACATAATAAGTTGCATGTACTCACTCTGTGTGCAATAATAGTGTTTAACATGATTTTTTAATGACTACCACATCGCTGTATCCCCCACATACAATTATCTGTAATGTCCCTCAGTCAAGCAGTACATTTCAAACACAGATTCAACCACAAAGACCAGGGAGGTTTTCCAATGCCTCACAAAGAAAGGCACATATTTGTAGATGGGTAGAAAAAGCAGACTTTGAATATCCCTTTGAGCATGGTGAAGTTATTAATTACACTTTGGATGGTGTCTCAATACAACCAGTCACTACAAAGATACAGGCGTCCTTCCTAACTCAGTTACCGGAGAGGAAGTTACAGTTGCAGAGTTTAATGGATGTGATGGGAGAAAACCTTGTAGTTACTCCACAATACTAACTTAAATGACAGAGTGAAAAGAACGAAGTCTGTACAGAATACAAGTATTCCAAACACATGCAACATGCACAAGTAAAACTGCAGAACATGTGGCAAAGAAATGCACTTGCACTTGATGTCCTGAAAACAAAGCATTATGTTTGGGGAAAACACAACACATCACGAAGTACCACTTCATATGTTCAAGCATAGTGGTGGCTGCATCATGTTATACTCCTCGTGGTATGCTTGTCATTGGCAAGGACTAGGGAGGTTTATTGGATAAAAAGAAACAGGATAGAGCTAATTTGATTTGATTTGATCCTAGAGAAAAACCTGGTTCAGTCTGCTTTCCAACAAATCTACACTGGAGTTGCTTTCCAAGACGACATTGAATGTTCCTGAGTGGTCTAGTTGCAGTTTTATCTTGAATGGGCTTGAAAATCTATGGCAAAACTTGCCAATGTCTGTCTAGCAATGATCAACAACCAACTTCACAGAGCTTAAAGAATTTTGAAAAGAATAATGTGCAAATATTGTACAAGCCATGTGTGTAAAGCTCTTAGAAACATACACAGAAAGACTCACAGCTGTAATCGCTGCCAATGGTGATTTTAACATGTATTGACCCAGGGGTGTGAATAGTGACACAAATTAGATATTTCATTTGCAAAAAATGTGTAAAAACATGTTTTGATTTTGTCATTATGGGGTATTGTGCAGATGTTTTTGTTTCTTCCTTTAAATTATTAGACAACCAGGTGAGTGGAGTTCCTTACTAATTAGTGACCTGAATTCATCAGTCAAGTACAAGGGTCCGTGCCACTCGGAACATATTCTCTCCATGTCATTATACAGCGCAGTAATCCAAGACTGAGAGGGGGAGAGCGAGCGAGAGAGAGCCTGATCACTGTGACTTACCCAAACTTAAGGAAAGTTTTGACTATGTACAGACTCAGTGAGCATAGCCTTGCTATTGAGAAAGGCCGCCGTATGCAGACATGGCTCTCAAGAGAAGACATGCTATGTGCGCATTGCCCACGAAATGAGGTGGAAACTGAGCTGCACGTCCTAACCTCCTGCCCAATGTATGACCATATTAGAGAGACATATTTCTCTCAGATTACACAGATCCACAAAGAATTCGAAAACAAACCCAATCTTGATAAACTCCCATATCTACTGGGTGAAATACCACTGTGTGCCATCACAGCAGCAAGATATGTGACCTGTTGCCACAATAAAAGGGCAACCAGTGAAGAACAAACACCATTGTAAATACAACCCATAGTTATGTTTATTTATTTTCCCTTTTGTACTTGAACTATTTACACATGAAATGACATTTGAAATGTCTTTATTGTTTTGGATCTTTTGTGAGTAATGTTTCTGTTATTTCACTTTTGTGTATTATCTATTTCACTTGCTTTGGCATGTTTCCCATGCCAATAAAGCCCTTCAATTCAAATTGAGAGAGAGATGCACTTGGACTGGCTTTGAACAAGCCTTATCATACTAAAGCAGGGCCTGGTCCTCTGTTTACAGTGTAAACCAATCAGACCATGTGTGTATGACTGCTTCCATTAATAACAGCAGACAGGCTGTTTGAGTTCAAATATAAGTCAGCTGTATTTTTTCAGTTGATATCGCCCTGAGACAGACGTTAAATTACTGCCACAGAGAAGCATTTCAACTGATGTCTTTGTGTGGGTACTGTAGAGTGGAGAAGTGAAGGACATTGGGTACCAGTCAACATTTTGGACACACACAAGGGTTTTTCTTTATTTTTTACTTTTTTCTACATTGTAGAATAATAGTGAAGACATCAAACTATGAAGTAACACATGGAATCATGTAGTAAACAAAAAAAGTGTTAAACAAATACAGTGGACAAAAAAGTATTTAGTCAGCCACCAATTGTGCAAGTTCTCCCACTCAAAAAGATGAGAGGCCTGTAATTTTCATCAAGGTACACTATGACAGACAAAATGGAGAAAAAAAATCCAGAAAATCACATTGTAGGATTTTTTAATGAATTTATTTGCAAATTATGGTGGAAAATAAGTATTTGGTCACCTACAAACAAGCAAGATTTCTGGCTCTAACAGACCTGTAACTTCTTCTTTTACGAGGCTCCTCTGGCCTCCACTCGTTACCTGTATTAATGGCACCTGTTTGAACTTGTTATCAGTATAAAAGACACCTGTCCACAACTTCAAACAGTCACACTCCAAACTCTACTATGGCCAAGACCACAGAGCTGTCAAAGGACACCAGAAACAAAATTGTAGACCTGCACCAGGCTGGGAAGACTGAATCTGCAATAGGTAAGCAGCTTGGTTTGAAGAAATCAACTGTGGGAGCAATTATTAGGAAATGGAAGACATACAAGACCACTGATAATCTCCCTCGATGTGGGGCTCCATGCAAGATCTCACCCCGTGGGGTCAAAATGATCACAAGAACAGTGAGCAAAAATCCCAGAACCACATGGGGGGACCTAGTGAATGACCTGCAGAGAGCTGGGACCAAAATAACAAAGCCTACCATCAGTAACACACTACGCCGCCAGGGACTCAAATCCTGCAGTGCCAGACGTGTCCCCCTGCTTAAGCCAGTACATGTCCAGGCCCGTCTGAAGTTTGCTAGAGAGCATTTGGATGATC